>NC_143511.1:40849889-41154473 GCF_031878675.1 Megascapheus bottae
CAAATAAACCTCATGGCACTTACTTCCCAGATTATTCCATAACAACTGGCTTCCAACTGAGGTAATGTTTTTCTAATTGTAATTCTAGAGTTGAGAGGAAGAGCTGTTTAAAAGTTTTTTTTATGATATGAAAATTAAATCCAGGGCCTCCCACAGGTTGGGAAAATTCCCTGCATACCCTACACTTCAGTCCTATTGTTTGTATTTTAATTTTGAGATAGAGTCTTACTATTTTTTAATTTAAAGAATTAATTAACATTGGTTTTACAACATTTTTCAATGGACATATTTAACAAACAAGTATTCAAGAAGGAAATCTCTATATACAATCACTGGCACTTAGATTTTAGAACATAATTAAAATTAAGTTGAGGGTTTGGATGTCATGGATACATATTAATCTATGTAATAAAACATTATGTCTATAGAGTCACAAGTTTTTATGTCTATGTCGTTGTGCTTATATTTCCAATACCACATCCATAGCATTGGGTATTCAAATATTGAGTCATCGCTCTTGTACTGTTTGGATCTAATAGCCACATATTAAGGATACCATTTGCCTTTTGTTCCTTTGGTCTTCACTTGTCTCACTCAACATGATTCTTTCTAGATTCATCCATTTCCCTGCAAATGCCATTAGTTTTATCTTGTCTGTTGGCTATGTAGAATTCCATTGTGTGTGTGTGTGTGTGTGTGTGTGTGTGTGTGTGTATAACATTTTCTGTATCCATTCATCTGCAATAGGGCATCTGGATTGTTTCCATCACTTGGCTATTGTGAATAGTAGTCTTACTATTTTTACCTAGAACTTGTGGATCCCTGTGCCTTTACCTCCCAAATAGCTGAGATTATAGGTGTGAACCACTATGCCAGTCTGAAATTTCCCCATCAGTGCCTTTATTTGTTGGTTATCAGGTTAAAATGCAACACAAGTGGGCAAAATGAAGGTGAAGTTAGGGTCAAATACTAACTTACTACAGAAGACATGAATATACATTTTTCATTTGTTGTGTGGTTTTCTGTAGTGTGGTTTGTTTAAAAAATATAAAATTACTTTGCATAGTCAAGCCTAACAGGGATGAAAGCATATTCACATGTGTTAGCATACTCAAATATCATATATGGACTGAAAATATATATATACATATATATATTCAAATGTGTAGTTGTACTCATGTTTATGTTTCATTTCATGTTCAGCTTGAAAGCTATATAAAGTGACTTCCTCTACATTATTTGGTTTAAGCTACATAAAATTTCTATGGTTGATATAAAATTAGTAAAGAAATAAAGGTTTAATTTTAACATTGATATTTTAAAACTTGATTTGCAAATATTTTCACACTATTATAGCTTTAAATTAAATATTATATAAATATATATTTATTTTTATATAATTCTCTATACTAGATGCATATCAATATATTGTATCTAATTACATAGTATAGATTTGATTAGGTAAACAATTGTATACTTTATGATTTTTATTAATTATATATTTATATAGTATGTAAACCTATGTATTAGTTTGTTAAGAATGTGTTCAGTTCAACTAATTTCTGTACATTTATAGTACAAAGTACTGTAAATGATTCCTATCTTCCAAACTCATTGAAATTTGTTCTAGGATTTATCATTTATCAACATCATAGATGTTTTGTGTACACAAAGACATAGTCAACAATGTGTGCACTGTTCTATATTAATATGAATTATAGTAATATGTGAATCTTATAAATTAATCTATTTTAATGGAGCTATCTTTAGCTCCATCACTTCAAAGATTTGTATCTTGCTATATATGTCCTTTGCCTTGTAGAAACTCTTCAGTTTGATGCAATTCCATTTATCTAGTATCTATGCATCAGACAAGGGACTCATATCTAAAATACACTTAGAACTCAAAAATTTAGGGCCCCCCAAAACAAATCCTCTAAGAAACAACAACACAATTAATACATGGGCTAAAAGTTCACAGGGAGACTTCTCAGAAGTAAGAATGGCTAATACACACATGTAGAGATTTTAAACATCTCTGGCAATAAAAGAAATGCATATCAAAACAACATTATAATTCTACCACATCTAAGGTAAAATGGCCATTATTAAGAAAACTAGTAACAGATGCTAGCAGATGTGTGGGCAAAAGGAAATGTTACAATACTGTTGGTGTAAACCTTTTAAATAGCTATGGAAACAATATGTAGTTTCCTCAAAAGACTAAAAATGAAGCTTTACCATGACCCAGCAGACCCACTCCTGGCATTTTTTGATCGACTACAAACCAGGTCACATTAAAGCCACCAGCACAACCATGTTCATTGTACTATTACTTACCATAGCTAAGGTGTGGTGTAAACCCAGATTCTCCTCAGTGCATTATCAATAAAATGTGGTATTTACATACAATGTAATTCTGTGCTTCCATCAGAAAGAATAATCTTGCCCCATTTCTAAGGAATTGGAAGAACTTGGAAAAAAATTGTACTAAGCTAAACAAGCTAGATCCAAAGAATGTCTGGTTTCCCTCATTGTAATTATTAGAATGTGCCTATAAATATATAAGTAAACCCAATGGATAGTAAAACCAAAAAACACACTTGGATATAATAGGTTAAACAGGACTGTGCATAACTTTTTCAGTAAAATTTTAAATTAATAAAATATGTTCATGGCTGGCTGTTTTAAGAAGTACACTCAATTTATAAAATTTCATAACTATTTTTTCAATGGAGATATTATTAAGTGATTACATTTTCCTCTAATACTACATTGGTATCTGTTGATTTGGCTTGAAGTCAGCACAGATATTCTAGTATCTAATTTACTTCAACACACATTTAAATAATGTTATTTTTATTTTTATTTTTTTTTCTTTTCTAATGACTTTTATTTTTTTCCCATCATAGATTTTTTTATTGTAATTAGTAAAAGGGTTACATGATATTTGCCAGATAGAAGGTGCATTAATTCACATACATTGATACCCTTTCACATGTCTTGGTACCCATTACCCTCCCCCCCACACCCCCCACCCATCTTGGTTTTCCCCCCTTCCCTATCAAATTTCAAATAAACAAATACAAATAAATTCAATATATCAGATAACAAAGTGAGATACTATAACAATATGAGTCTTCAGAGAAGACTCTTTAAGTCTTTGGCCCATCTTTTAATGGGATGGTTGTTACTTTGGAGATCAGTTTTGAATTGATTCAATTTTTTGAGCTGTTGATATATTTTAGATATGAGGCCTTTGTCTGTTGTATGGTTGGTGAAGATCTTCTCCCACTCTGTAGGCTTCCTAATTAGTTTACTAGCTATGCCCTTTGCCATACAAAAGCTCTGCAGTTTAATGCAGTCCCACTTATCCACCTTTCTCTGATTTGTTGTGATTCTTGGTCCTTATTAAGAAAGTTTTGATCTGTGCCAAGGAGGTCTAGTGTATCTCTTATTCCTTCTTGTAAAGTTTTCAGAGTGTCGGCTTTTACCTCCAGGTCTTTAATCCATTTGGAGTTAATTCTAGTACAGGGTGACAAACAAGGATCCAACTTTAGTTTTCTGCATGTGCTTAACCAGTTATGCCAGCATCACTTGTTGAAGAGGCTGTCTTTCTTCCATTCTATTGTTTTGGCTCCCTTGTCAAAGATTAGGTGGCCATATGTCTGTGATTTAATATCTGGGTCTTCAGTTCTATTCCATTGGTCTTCAGGCCTGTTCTTGTGGCAGTACCAAGCTGTTTTTGATAATTATAGCTCTGTAATAGAGTCTAAAGTTTGGTATTGAAATTCCTCTAAAGACTAAACATAGAGCTCCCCTATGACCCAGCAATTCCACTACTTGGCATTTACCCAATTATCCAGAAACAAAGACACTAAATCCACCAGCGCAACAATGTTCATTGCAGCACTATTTACCACAGCAAAGATATGGAACCAACCTAGATGTCCCTCAGTTGGTGAGTGGATCAACAAGATGTGGTATTTGTACACAATGGAATTCTATGCGGCTGTCAGAAAGAATGACATTGCCCCATTTGTTAGGAAATGGAAAGACTTAGAAAAGATCATATTAAGTGAAGTAAGCCAGACTCAAAGGAACTTAGGCTCAATGGTTTCCCTCATTTGTCATAATCAGTAGAAATCTTGGGCTCTCCTAGCAGAGATTTGCAATAGAGCAAAACCTTGATACAAAAGGCCATATAATAGGATGCTAAATGAAAGGATCTCTAGGATATAGAAACATAAGCCATATAATGAATAATTGTTGTTCTTAAGGTACTATGTTATCTCTCATCTCTTTTGCTCTCCCTTGGTTATCTCATATTGTTAGAGTATCTCACTTAGTTACCTGATCAATCGGATATATTTGTATTTGGTTATTTGAAATTGGATAGGGAATGGGGAAAACAAGATGAGCGGTGGGGGTGGGGGGGAGGGAAATGGGGACCAAGACATGTGAAAGGGTATCAATGTATGGGAATTAATGCACCATCTATCTGGCAAATATCATGTAACCCTTCTATTAATTACAATAAAAATATCTGAAAAAAAGAAATATTTCAAGGAGGAAAAAAATAGATTTTTCAGGCAGGCATGGTGGCTCAGGTCTGTAATCCTAGGTACTCAGGGGGCTGATATCTGAAGATCAAGGTCCAAAGCCAGCCCTGGCACTAAAGTCTGTGAGACTCTTATATCCAATTAACCACTAGAAAACCAGAAGTGGCACTGTGGCTCAAGGGGTAGCCTTGAGTTGAAGAGCTCAGGGACAACAACCAGGCCCAGAGTTCAAGTCTCATGATGGACAAAAAAGTGAAATAAATAGATTTTTGGTGACTTAAGCTCCTTTAGGGGCATCAAGTTGGACCTCAAATCTTTATCATTTTTGCCTAAAATGCTCATAATGCCATGCCACTGATTTATCTCATTATTACTAGCATGACCTCAGTGTTCTGTGCTATTAACCTAGCTCTTCCCTGTGATTAGTTCTATTTGATGGAAATCCCATAAGTTCCTTAAAAACTTAATTTTATAGCTAATTAACTTAATTTCTGTAGGTAATTGCATCTTCTGCATGTCTAACAGTTTTACCTTGATAACTGTTAAAAAAACATCCAATGATTTTGCACTGGTCTAAGACTCCTCATACCTGCTAAGAAATAGTTCTATGTTATATGAAAAAGAAATATATAGAAAAGCCTGTTGTGTGCTCATATGTTTTACATATTTAGTTGAGACTATATTTCAGGGACAAGTCTTCACTTCATTTCAACCCTTCTCTGGAGTCAGTTATTGAAAATGGGATGCTTTTATTTCTACAGAATAAAGTATGATTGCAGACGTTTGGTTGAACTTTCTACATGGGGGAAAAATCATTATATTTCGTGGTGTTCACAGCTAGCACAGTAGACAGTGTTATACAAAGTGATTTATAAATGTCTAAATGAGATACAAAAAATTTTCAGTTAGTTGGCATTCCCAGTGATTCAGATAGCAGGCGAGGAAGCATAGAAATTGTTTCAAAGAACACTTTACATGTTCAACATTAACCTACTGTTTCCTTGAATGATTCCTGAAGAGATAATTTTCTAGTTCCTGTTTGCAACACAAGGTACCCATGATAAACACAGAAAGTTCTATTCGTTGTGTACTTTTCTTTGTCCAAGGTCAATTTTATTTTACATAACAGGATTTCAGACCAATCCTCACCCAGGAAAGAATGTATTTTCCTTTTTAAGTGGCCTTGTGTTTGTCATGCTTAAGTCTGGGAATCAGGTGGTTTTAGGTATTATTAGGTTGATAGGGAAACAAAATGTAATTCAATTTGTGGAGCTTCAAATAACAATCACCATCTTTTGGAAATCAATCAAACAAGGGGCTGGAGAGACTAGATTTCATGATAATTGCATGCTTTCAAAGAATGGGGTACTTTTTAAAAACTTCTTTCTTTTTTTACTATTATGGAAAGCTTACTGCGTGTTAGACCCTGCTCTATCATAAGTGCTTACTCATTTGGTACTCACAACAACCTTAGAATTGACATGTCATTATTACCATTTTCAGTTTATAAAAAAACAAAACAAAACATTGAAGAAAATAGGGTCGTTGAATATTGTTCATGCTGACGTAGGTATTAAGTGATAGAACTAGGATAGAATCCCTGAAGCCCAGCTCCCGAGTCTCTTTCCTTTCTACTCTGCACCATGTCTTCTTATCTGATATGAAAATTAAACCCCTATGTCAATACAGAAGTACACCATAGGTTAAGCAAGCTTCAGCACCAAGACTACAACAGTCCACAGACTTCTTCAGCGATCTAGCCAGTATTCCCCCCTTACCAAAATTCACTTTGCAACTGAGTTATGACTTGCACTAACTCCTCACACAGGAAACAGAGCTGCCATATAAATTCTGCTCTCAGCAGCTAGCCAAAAATCACATGGTACTTAAAAGGTTGGTTTTTGGTAATCTGCCAAGGCCCTAACTCTCATATTACCATTGGGAAATTGCACAACCTTTTAAACATTTCCTACTGACAATGGCTGAATTGGGAAGGTGCTATCCTTATCCACATCTACAAATGAATTCTCAGAAAAATTAACAACTTCCACAAGGTAAAATAGCAAATGTGGCAGAGCCACGTTTTCTACCCTTATGGGCTGGCTCCAGAGTGTAACTTGTGGAATTATAGGTCTATAGGAGTAATGCCGCCTCTAACATCTGACATTTATAATGCTTTTAATTGATAATGGGAGATTTTGTGTGAGCCATTTGTTCAACAATAGTTGAAGATTTGGAAAACTGTGGGGTTATTTCGATTTACCAAGTACAACTAAGACTGACAAAGAACAAGACATGTAGTATATAGGTTGACTCAAACAATTGAGAGAAAATAGTGTGAAGTAAAACAAACAAAACCATAGAAGATTTCTAGCTTAGCATTATAATTTTGATGTGGCTGAGTTTGCAAAGTTTCATGTGTAGAGGCTTGTACTTGGACCTTTAAAACCTCTGGTCTAGTGGGAGATTATTAGGTCACTGAGATTTTGGCCTAAGGAAGAGATTAAGGTAATTCTTGTGGAACCTTTCATAGCTTCTTTCTAGAGTGAATCCCTATATGACTGATCCTGATCTCTGAATGTCTCCCTCTGACTTTCTGCCTGATGATGTAATCATTCACTCTTGCACACACTCCTGCTAAGATGCCACCATGTCCTAACCAGAGCTAAACTGATGACGACACCATGTCTGCAACCTCCACAGTTGAAAGCCAAATAATCTTATTTTCTTTGCCAGTTACCCTGCCTACTTTAGACACTTCCTTGTAACAGTGAGAAATGGACTGGCGTACATGTTGTCTTTCATAATTTGTAAATGCTTACTTAATGACTACCATTTTACAATATTATGTATTCATTATAATCTAATTCATGATATATACATGTATATAAATCATTTCTATAATTGAAATATATTCTATATAAGGAGAATTAAACATCTATGTATATATGATTCTAGTGTGTTTATGCATGTGTTTATCTTTGAAGTCTCCCTTAAAACTTTCCTTCTAAACCTGGTATACTACACATAATGATTCTTTGCCTTTACATGCTGACTTCATTTTCCTTTATTTTAAAATACATCTTATTATCTAAAACTAGTAGTACAAGGAATTATTATTCAACAAATCCATATTTGAACACAATACATCTTGATCAATGGCACCACTTTCATGATTTCCTCATCCCCTCAATTTTCCATATTTCATAGGATATGCATTGATATTATGACTGTATTTTAGGCCCTCCTCCTTCTCTCTTCATTTGAGTGAATACCAATTTACTTGTATTCATTTCATTGGATTGAGAGTTCTTTTGTCTAAAGAATTCTCCCCAGTAACTATCATACTTCAATTAATACATTTGTGTTCACTTACATACAATCACATGTGTGTTTGCTTGTACATTTATCTAACTTCCACATATGAGAGAAAATATGCATCATTGGTCTCCCTGAGCCTGGCATACTTCATTTAACATAATGTTTTCCAGCACTAACCATTTTTTGCAAATAATGTAATATCATGTTTTTTCCTAATGGATGAGTAAAACACTAATTTAGTTGTGCACATTTTCTTGACCTATTGAGGAGCATATGAGCTATTTCTATGCCTTCTCTATGGTGAAATATTTCAGCAAAGAAAATGCGTAAGTGGCTTTAAATTATCTCAGAGACTGTACTCCTGGAAATAAATACAGGTCCAGATCTAATGACTCTTTAAGAGTTAGATCGAAAGACCATACCAATTGTTCAAAATTATAGGAAAAATCACCATAGAGTTTTTAATTTATAACAAATCCTACATTAGTATTATGCTGTTAGAATTTAAAATGGACAAAGATCTGAATACTGCTTAAGCAGTACAAGGTGGATGATAAAAATAGAGTAAGAGAAGACACATGAAAGATGAAATGTAGCAAACAAGAACCCAGAAGGTCACACTATATTGAGATCACACTTGCATTACCTGCTCTCTTTGGTGATGTACTTCTTAGAGACATTTGACCTCAAAACATGAAGAAGGACAAGATATCTTTGAATGGTATCTTTTTTTTGGTGGTTCATGGGGCTTGAAATCTGGGCTTGGGTGTTATCCCTGAGCTCTTCAGCTCAAGGCTATAGCTTTACCCCTTGTACCACGGTACCACTTCTGCCTTTCTTGGTGGTTAATTGGAGATAAGAATCTCTTGGATTTTCATGCCAGGGCTGGATTTGGGCTGCAATCCTCAGTCTCATCCTCCTGAGTAGATGGCATTACAGGCATGAGCCACTGGGGTCCAGCTATGGTACATATACTGAAACATGCCACATCTGAGAAAAACATTGCCAAAATAAATGTGTAGACCATGAAGCAAAGTTGAGAGAAAAGACAAACACAATCTAAATCTGTGAATTGTACTAGTTGATAGATTAAACATGTCAACATTCAATCCAGCCACTTAGAAACCTACAAAGGGTTCTTCTACTCAGCAGAGCAGAGAACATGGAACCATGTCCAAGGCTACAGAGATATACTCTGCAGAATAAATAAGTTTCTGATGGCCCCTGTGGCAGAACACAATTTTGAGGACTGGGGAGCCATCAAGGAACCTTCTTGGGACTATTCACATATATAGAGCTTTACCAAACTAGCTGGATATATACTCATAGGCTATCAACAGCATCTCTCCAGCTTGTGATGTTCTAGATGTAATCAATAGGGTGGTGTTCAAAGTGGAACCCACTAATCAAATCACATATCAAAATAACAGTTGGTGCAACACAGAACTGCAAGAGCATGTGTATACCATGTTCTAACACACAATTCATATTCATCTCAGCACTGAAACTAGAAATAAGTAGGTTTTGAATCCAGCATTTCACAGAAAAAAGCACCTCAAATTTTACCTGATGAATATTTTTCTTAATTTAGCAAGAAGGGCCCAAAAACACTCATTAAAAGGCAGTTTATACATAGATGGCTTTCCTCTAAGACATACATAGTCTTAGAGGATTATTTGATAGAAGAGAATTTACAGGAGTTTGCAGCTCTGGAGTTCAACTGATATCTTGCAAGACTGACCTGAGAGGGATTTTGCCTGAATTTCTTCTCACCATCCACTCCCAAAGTAAAGCTTCCCTGAGGATGCCTGAGAGCATGCTGCACTTTCAGTGTGGCATGTACAGAGTTACATGAGAGTTATCATTTGGGTCCTTCTAACTCTTTATTTTTTTAAGAAGTGAGGGACCCACAGTAAAAGTATAATCACATATATGCATGAATGTAAACAGCATTTTTATTTTTTAAAATAAGAATTTATTTTTATTGTCAAGGTAATATAGAGAAGTTACATTTACGTATACAACATTGCTACACTTTCCTTGTTTTTCTCCCCCTTTCCCTCCCCTTCGAAAAGTCCCCCCAGTTGTAAAGTTCATTCCCAACCTATTGTCTTATATCACTGTTGAATTGGTTCTCCCTCTTTCCTTTGCCTCATCATTTCATTGTTCCTCTTCCCTTCTCCAATTCAGATAAATGTATATGCAAAGCACAGGATAACAGAACCAAATACAGTGACAGCACAAAATAAACCAAAAGGGGAAAATAATGAAAGATAAAAGAGAAATAACTTCATACAGTACATTGAAAATGACAACAACAGCATTTTTCTTATAAGTAGATATTTCCAAAAACTATTCTTTGTACTATAGGTGACCTATAGCTGTGTACTTTAGAACCAATGCTATCAAAAGTAGCAAGAGAAAAAGGACAAAACAATATGTCTAGAGTAATTCAATTTAATTTAGAAATAAACTGTAAAGGATATTCATTTCAGCTAATTAAAACTACCGAGAAGGGGAAAACCAAAACAGAATGTGTTTAGCTCATGGAGCAAAGGAGATGATGGAAGAATTCCAACAAAGTGAAAGCTGTAAAAGTCACTATAGTGTTTAAGAATCAGAGCTCTCTCTGCCAGGAGGTAAGCAAAACTAACATTCGTTATAGGCTCTGATGTTTTGGATTGCATCATAGGAAATTTTTTGCCTTTGACATGCATGGGATTTTACATTGCAAGGTTACTTATTTATATATTCTGTATTTGGAACTTTTAATATAAGTGATATTACAGAAGCATATACACTGATATTAATTTATTATATAAAATTACAACATGTTTGACAACATAATCAGACATAACTTGAGATGAGAGAAATTAGTAATGTGAACCAATGATTATGTTAAAGACTTTGCTAAACTCAGTCCATATTTCTAAAACCATATTTCCCAGTCATCTTTATCATGAAACTTGGTATCTGATCTTCAGTTGTCTGTCTCCTGGGTCTTAATTTTGACTTACTTCTATGCTCAGGAGGTATTTATTGATTCTTTTAACTCAAAGAATAGTGACTACAATACAATACTAGATGTCATTTCCAGATTATTTATCATTACCAGCTCAATCATTGTTTAATAGTCTTGATTTCTTTTGTGACTCCCTAATAAAACAGTCTGTATAAAATCCAGACAGCACGTAACCAAGGGTCATTTGAGAAGGTATGACTTCTTAATAATATATCATTTACATATGTTCTCTATTTTTAAGGAGGAAAGGCCTCAGAGAAGATTTATATTAAGAGTTTGACAATTCACTTGGACATTTCATTTCAGTATTCTTTTTGCCAGTCATGGGCTTGAGCTCAGGGCCTGAGCATTGTCCTTGGATTTTCTCAAGTCCAGAGCTCTACCACTTGAGCCTCAGAACCACTTCTGGCTTTTTTCTATGTATGTGGTATCAAGGAATCAAACCTGGGTCTTTGTGCGTGCTAGGCAAGCACTGTACCACTAGGCCAAATTCCCGTGCCCAAGTTTTAGTATTGTTAGTTGAACAGTTCTCTGTTTAGCAATTCTTATTCCCTTCATCTAAGAAATAAAGAGAAAAATCAAGAAGCATGTGTATTCAGTTGGAGCTATATTAGCTAAGGTCATTTCAGATAACCAGCAAAACACGAGAAGGGGTATCAGGGTATGTGAAGTAATATACTTTCTATATGGCAAATATAACCATAACCTCCTTATTAATTACAATGAAAATATATGAAAAATAAAGTAAAATAAAAGCTAAGAAAAACGTATGTTAAACTACTTACATTGCACTTCATAAGACAAAGTTCTGAGATTTCAGAGATAGAAATTTAGACATCAAGTCTTTACAACATTACTCCTGGTTCACCAACCATTGCTAATATAAATTATAGTTTTTACCAATATGTCATCTCCGTTGTTCCTATCCCCAATGAATTCCCCAAATGTAATAAAAGCAATGATGAGTTAGATGTTTGATTTATTCTACTAATTATATGCTCCCTGTATCTGTTAAAGATATGCTCAAAAATGAAATCACAAGAAAAAGAAAAGAATGCTTTAGTTTAATCATCAAGACCAAGATACAAATAAAGAGGTTATAGTTTTATTCTCTATCATGCTTAAAAGAAAGTTATCTCTCCCAATTTAGAAATGTGAGAATGAGCCACTTCTCTCTTCCTCCAGTCCTGTATCAAGCTTTCACTGTAAGTGAAGAGATTCATTGTAACGTATGCTAATGCCCATTAAATCACACCGAAGTTCGCATTATTTATTATCTATCTACCTATTTACCATCTATATTTCAACTTGGCTCTCTACTTAGCTATGATCTATTGTCATCTTCATAATCTTTATATATCCATATAGTACATATAGACATATAGGTTTGTTACTATAACATGTGATTAATACTGTTTAATAAGATACTGCTTAATAAAATATTGAGAGTATTTTTGAATATACAAAATGTTTCCACTTTCCAATAGTTGACAAGAAATTTAGAGGTAAACTAAATTGAAATTATGTATAATTCATTACAGAAATTTGAGTATTCTGGGGACTACTTACACCAGTCTCTAAACTTTTGCATTCCATTTCCCAGTGTGTGAAGCTTGTGTGTTTTTATCAAATGCCCCAGATTCTGTTTCATTCAGCTTCCACATAGGAGAGTAAATGGAGGTAATCAGGCAGAGTATGGTTAACAGTCACTCAGTTTCATACGCAGGGAGCATTGGCAGGCAGTAAAGTTTATTAAGGCATTACAAGAAATAGAAACTCAGAAATAAAACTCTAGTTAATTTGCTCTTGCAACATGAGTCCTTACTTAGCTTTAAAATGATAGTGGGCTTTCTTCTACCACAGTAGACAGTCATCTTTGATGGAAAGTACATTCACTGCAAGGATATTCCCCAAAATCATGCTGTTTTAGGCAGTTCACTATATCTGGGATTAAGAGCTGAAGGGGTTATGAGAGCCAGGCACTTGTATTTTTAGCTACTTAGGAGGCTGATATTTAGGGATCACAAGCATGAAAGTTCATGGGACTTCCAATTAAACACCAAAAAGCCAAAAATGATTCAAGTGGTAGACTGTTAGCCCTCCTCAAAGAAATCTCAGAGACATTACCTAGTCCCTGAGCTCAACTCCAGGGTTAGCATCTTTGATGTGCTGAGAACCACTGCCTCAGAAACTGACATATCTTGGAAAGTGTTTTCATTGAGGTAATCAAGTTCAAATGAGGTGATACTGAAGTAGAAGGGGCCTCTGTTCTAACAGGTGTTTTTTTACCAAGAATAAAATATAACAAAAATACTATCATAAAAAGACAAAGATGGGCTAGGAGTTTGGCCTAGTGGTAGAGTGCTTGTCTAGCATGCACGAAGATCCGGGCTTGATTTCTCGGTGCCACATACATAGCAAAAAGCCAGAAGTAGTGCTGTGGCTCAAGTGGTAGAGCTCTAGCCTTGAGAAAATCCAGGGACGTACTCAGGCTCTGAGCCCAAGCCCAAGGCTGGCAAAAAAAAAAAAAAAGATAAAGATAAACCTTGCATGGTAACATCACAGGTTAAGGAGTGCCAAATATTCCGGCCAACATTCAGGAGCAAAGAGAAAGTCTGCTTCTTCTTAGCCCTCAGGAAGAAATCCACCCTGCCAACACTTCTGTTCAGATGTCACACAACCTCCTGAAATCTGAGACAATGTTGTATAAACTATTCGGTTTGTGGTACCTTGTATGTCAGCCCTTGGAAGCTAGTATTTCACTCAGCAAGATCATTGTAAAGCTTACGTAAAATACTTTGTAGAGTACTTGACACTGGAGAAGGCTTTAATTAATTATTACTCTTCATTGCAGTGGTCAATAACAGAATACGTTGTGTTGTGCAACAACTATTCTTGATCTATTTCTCATTTCTATTTTGGAAAAAATGTTGAAACATGGAAATCTCCTAGTGGTGAGACAGTAGGGAAGGCAGAAATTTACAAAGGAGATAAATTTTATACAAGTCAGCATGCGTTAATTGTCTGAATCCTCTGTAAATGGTTTGGCAGGAGAGGAGCTTGGACCACTTAGCTAAATTGAAGTTTGGGGATTATCTATGAATTTAAAGTATCCATGCCATTTTGGCCCCTATTAGCACAAGTAATTGAGAGGAAAATCTTGCCAGTTATGCTTTTCCATAAGGCGTAATGTGGACTTCAATAGTGAAGTAATTCATTAGCCAGCTTAAATGGTACCATGGAATAACTTTAAAGGACTCAAGCCATAGCTATGACCTTCATTGCAGAGATGAGCAAATTGAGGCCTATAGAGGTTATAATGGACTCAGAATTATTCAGTTTACATTGAAAATGCTGACACTAGTATCTCTGTCTTCTAATTTTTTAAATAAAAAATCAAATATGTCTTTCAGAATTCTGTGTTACTTTCAGAATTCTGTGGAGTTTTCGCAATGATCGGGATTAAAACGGTACATAAAAATATCTTAAGATTGTGGTTAGGAGAAATGAAGTCCAAAGAGAAGAAAGTGACATTTATTTAATAATAAATCTCAACTGTTATATTTGGGGAAGAGACAGTCATGGCATTGAGGACAGTTATATTTACCCTCAAGTTATTAACTACATAGCACATTTAGAGAAATATTTTTACATTGTGTATAAGATCCATTAAATGTGACCTGAGAAGCCCTTGCTAGAACAAGCCATGAAAGTCCTAAATGGTGTTTGGAAATATAGTTACCTCAGATTGAAGTCATTTGCATTCTATTACTAAAAAATAAGACACTTTGGTCATGAAGATCACTGGAACAGCTGAACTTTGGCCTTTCACATGGTTTTGCAAATCAGTATGTGTTCATTCCTCACTTAGCAACTAACCCCACTTAAATCAAAGCAAGCACCCTCTTTCACCTCTGGCACGCTTGGCTTTTAAGGAGGCCTTGTGGGAAGAAGTATTAGACTTTTAATACAACAAACTTGGTTGCATTGCATTTGATTTTTTTTACTTTGGTTTGTTATTTTTATATTTCCAGCCTTTACAGTACATTTCCATGGTATCTGCCCTAGGGGTATCACTAGTGTAATTGAGGGGGCCTTTTAGAATCTATTTCAGAAAGAATCATTCAGTTTCATTTTGCAACTTCATAGCCCAGAACCAGAACTTTTCAAAAGACACTCAATAACACCAGTGCAGGGACCCCTCTGGACAACATATCAATTTGTATTATGAAGTGAATTATGGCTGTACCCACTAGAGCTGGTATAGTTAAGTGTCTGTCAGTGTTTCTATTATATTTGGAAGGCTTCTTACTTGGTTGCAAAAATACCCTTTAGGCTGAAGCATCCAATGGTCAATTTAGGAAGTTGCTGTTCTCTTTGTTTAGTTTCTACTATTTTTAAAGTGCTAGTATCTTTTGTGTTTTGCTGGACATGTTTTAAAATAAACAAGGGTTTGGGTTTCTAAATCAACAGGCATCCTGACAGTAGAATGAATGGTGGGACAACGTAGTAAATTCAAGGTCACGTGTGTCAATGGGATCCGCATTGTTCTCCTTGGAAGTTAAGCAAGGCATTAAAAGTAAAGTCCTAATGAAGTGCAAATAGTTTCTTAAAATTATGTGTGAGATTTCCTGAAATGTCAATGTATATGTTGCATCCTGTGCCTGATTTTTGTTTACTGCTTGTATATTTGCCTTTTGTGAAGACACATCTTGTATATACCTATCATTTGTTTGAATCCATATACATCTATCCTTTTTTTTTTTCAAAACTTAGTTACTGTGTCCCAGTTTTTAAGAAACCTTGTTCCCACAAACACATGCAAAAGGTTTAGGAATTTTTCATCGATTACACTTTAAATAAAATGTCTAGCTCCAACCTAGCAAATATTTTATTTTACTATGTAATTATATATATACATCTTTACTAGACTGCACAAGCTGAGGATAAAGACGTGCCTGCCCTGCTTATTAGAAAAAGTCCATCCTCAAGAAGCTTTGGGTATTTGAATGAATAAATGAATTAATGGATAAATGAGTGAATGGAATAGGTGAACTATGAAACAGGATCAGTGACAAGAGTACTCAAGGAGCCAACGTTTGCGGTCTAGGAAAATAAGCATTGCTTTAACAAGATTTCCCAATTCTTGTCTTCAGCATTCCAAAGGGCAATCATTCTTATATCCACTATAATGAAGACTCTCCTAGAAAAACTCGACCACTTGTAAATTCTTACTGGAAGAGAAAGAAGCCACAGAATACAGTTTTTGATATAGTTGAGAAAACCACTGATTAAGGAACAAGCATGAAGTATTTGTTCTGACATAGTTACTGACTCTGTGACCCTCTTCAAGTTACTTAAGAGCTCAGTGATTCAATCTCT
Source organism: Megascapheus bottae (assembly GCF_031878675.1). Taxonomy (NCBI): domain Eukaryota; kingdom Metazoa; phylum Chordata; class Mammalia; order Rodentia; family Geomyidae; genus Megascapheus; species Megascapheus bottae. Next base: position 40,866,177 of record NC_143511.1, read on the forward strand.
CTGCAAATGGTGATAAATAATAGCAATTCGTGTCTGCTTTACAGGAGTGGTTAGTGGGAAAGCTCAGCATTTCTGAAATATCTTAGAGACAAAAACTACTGTGTTCTATGTAATTTAACATTATTTTGCTAATACAAACTACCACATGCTGTATACAATTAAACTAATCCTGCAAAATAGGCAATTTTGTGGAAATTTCATTACCTTATTTCTTTCTTCTTTCTTTCCCTTATGTTTTATCTCATGTTGGTACCTGGTATATTGTATATACATTTATTTGTTCATTTGAAATAGGGAAGGGAAGGAGAAAAAGATGAGTGGGAGGAGTGGGGAAGGGAAAGTGGAAGAAAAACATGGGGAGGGGTGGCAATGTGCGAGAAGTAATGTACTCACTACCTGATGAATATAACTGTAACCCCTCTATACATATATGTCCTCAACAATACAATTAAATATATATGTATGTGTGTGTGTCTCTCTCTCTGTGTGTGTGTGTGTGTGTGTGTGTGTGTGTGTGTGTGTGTGTGTGTCGTCAGTGGAAGATTTAGTTCTCTTTGCCACAGGCACATGAATAATATCCTTTCTCTAAGGAAATGGAATCAAAGCAGTAACCAGCAAAAGAGAAATGTTACGAATGCTACATTGATAAGAATCTCTGTGTTTTGCATTTGAGGATGATCCAGTGTTGATGAGTGTGATGGATAGGTTGTCACGTTCTATCTGAATAGCTACACAAGTTTTCCAGGAAAGAGCTAAGAAGAAGATGAGATGATTTTAAAAGAAAATATAGGAAGATTTTTCTCCCTGTATACCCACAGATAAGCCTAGGGGTTGCATCTTAAGGACACCAAACATTCCAGTGTCTTAGGAAATCATCTGTTGCCATATAACCTAGAATATTATAAAAGAAGGCACAGATACCAAGGTAGACTTATCAATGGGACAAACTTCAGGAGACATTTTAAGGAATGGAGAATAGTATTTTTTAAACAATGACTTTAGATGATGCCTATGATGATACACAAGCCTGAGAACCCCAAGAATGCTTTGTGTTCTGTAGTTTGGGGATGGATAATGTCTACAGAAGATCAAGGATCAAGGGAAACTGAACTTTCCTCAGCACCAATGGTTCATTAACTTTGCTTTGAGAATCACTGAGTACATTATCTTTTTTAGAGTTTTGCGAAATTAATCCATATTAAAGTTAAGGGGGGAAGAACATTTTGGAAAATGGAGTCACTTTGGACTTATAAGTGCATGACAAGGGAACTAATAAGCTTATTTGTAGCATAATTCACATTTGTGGAAGAGGAAAGAAGGGCTACTTGATTTTGTTCTTGTGTTTTCCTAGAGGGGAATCTATTTCAGCCTCACGCCCATTTGGATATTCTTCTTGGCATCTGTCCTTCTAACCACTAGCAAGAAAAACTAGGTAGCATCCATCACATTTCTCTTTGGTTGGATACTGCTTTATTGTTTTCACTTTATTTAGTAAGTTAGCACAGGGAAATGTAAACAATTATGAAAAGAATACAGAGGCAGATGAGAAAACACCTGAGATTTAGCTCCAGCGGAGCAATTACTGCTCTCGTTTGGGTGGAAATTTTTCTAGAGCTATATACTCACTGCAAGATGTGATTCCATTTATCTAAAATTATACCCGTAATTAAATTTACATTTATTTACATACATAAATATAAGAATGTACTTACATAGTTTTCTACCATATTTTACATGTTTTGTCATTTGTTTTTCCATGTCAATGACACTTTGAAGAAAAACTCTTATAATCACAGACTCTATTATATAACTGAGATGTAATCAAACCTCCAGGAAAGCTGCTGTCAGCATCTGATGTCCTTCGTTTTCATCCTGAGGAAGCACAACCTTCCTCAGAAAGCTTCTATATTCCTTTTTAGTTTCAGATCTCGGATACTTGGGAAATTCCAAGTTTCAATAAATGCCTGCCTATTCTATATTCAACGTCACATTGCTTTAGCCAAAATCTTATCAGAAACAAAGATAAATTGTGATGGAGAGTCTTCTGGTTCAGGAGAGCCTCTTCCTTAAGTAAGCCAAACTCTGTAATTTCTTTCTTCCTCTTATTGTTCTTGCTGGTTCTATTAGATTTTTCCTATAGAAAGACGTCTAGAAAACTACTTCCTTAGGGAACATAAAATGGTGAAATAAATTCTAACATTTATATAATACTCAAAGTGCATCAAATGGATTACTTTATAGAATTCTTACATTTCCCTAATGCACCTACTATCTGATGAATGTAACTGTAACCAATCTATACATTATACCAACAATAAAAAAAATTCTTACACTTCCCATGTCAGCCAGTAACTGATGCCATCATGGGGTAGTGGGTACATTACTTCTTGGACATGACCCTTTTCATTGGTGAAATATTTGATACTGAAGCTGTGAATATGATTTTATCACTGTGTTTTTGTTTTACTTATCTGTTTTTTTTCCCTCAGACCTAGGCCTGGACTGTCCTGAGCTTCTCTGTGCTTAAGGCTAGCACTCTATCAGTTGAGCTAAAGTGCCACTTCCAGCTGATTCCAAGTAGTTTCTTCGAGATAGAGACCTATGCACATTTTCCAGCTTGGACTGGCTTCGAGTAGGATCCTCAGTTCTCAGCATCCTGAGTAGCTAGGATTACAGATATGAGCCTGAAGCACCTGGCTATGAACATATTTTAAATGTATAAAAACTACTGAATTATTCCATGATGATGATTAACATAATAAGCAATGGTTTCCTCAATAAAGGAACAAATGGAGCAAGTAATTAAACCAAGTTTATTCTAGAGACCACACATTTAATCACTACATAATCCTCCTTCACCCATAGCTACAATGGCTCTTTAGATTTAAAAATAATTCTTGACTTAATAATATTAGTATTGTTACTGCAAAATTCTTAAATGCCTTTGTCATACTGATAAATACACTTTATCCCTAATAGGATTATGTATGTAAAGGTTGCTGTCATTTTTCAAGTTATTTTTCCTCCCTGGGGTACTCATTTTATCTGGAGAATTTCTTGAAGAATGTGTTTTATAAATTATATCTATTGAATTATTGTTTTCTTCAGAGGAATGAAAACAATATTTATTATAGACTTTTTTAATTAGATGAAATATTTACTATGTTAGCAAAACTTTACTGGAATTCAATTGTCACAGTGGAGAATGGGCAATTTATTGTGACTACTTTGGTGATCATTTCCTTACAAATTGTCCATAATGCATGAAAGATAGTGGGGATCATCTGAGTTCCTAGCTACTTATCATACCAAGATCAAGAGAATAGAAACTTTAAATGAGCCTGGACAAAGAAGTTCAGTAAACTCCGTCTTCAAAACAAGCAGCAAAAAGCCATATTAGCGGCATGGTTCAAATGGTAGAGTATCATGCATTAACAGCAAGCCAACTGATCAAACAAGTACAAGCCCTGAGATTTAAACACTGATCACCGAAAAGAGAGAGAAAGAGAGATAGACAAAAAAAGAACAAGGCAAAGATAGAAAGAAAGAAAGAACAAAAGAAGGAAGAGATGAGAAGGAAAGGGCAGAAGAAGGAAGAGAGAAGGAAGGAAGGAAGGAAGGAAAGAAGGGAGGGAGGGAGGGAAAAAACTTCATAATACAAACAGTAAAATCATCAAAAGAACTGAGCAATGTCCTTTCTTTTTCTGTCTTTTCTTTTTTTGTTGTTGTTTTTTTTCATGGGGCTTGAACTCTGGCCCTGAGCACTGTTTCTGAGCTCTTCAGCTCGACTAGAGATTTACCACTTTGAGCCACAGTGCTACTTCAAGTTTTCTGGTGGTTAATTTGAGATAAAAGTCTCACAGACTTTTGTACCCTAGTTGACTTTGAAACATGATTCTTAGCCCTCAGCCTCCTGAGTAGCTAGTATTACAGGCTTGAACCACAGGCACCCAACTTAAGAACTGAGTAATTTCATCTACTGTTTTCTATTTGGAAAGGAATTATATGGTACTCTTTCAATGCACTGCATATACATGTTAGCCGAGCTAAGCACCCACCAACATAACTTATTTTTTTGATAAAACTTATGTTGCAGGTAAGTAAACATTTAGCACTTATGCTTTTATACAACAACTTCTGGTTTTAAGCAAGTTTATCATAAATTAAAGCACTAACATTTTTTTTTTGCCAGTCCTGGCACCTTAACTCAGGGCCTGAGCACTCTCCCTAGGCTTTCTCAAGGTTAGCGCTCTACCACTTGAACCACAGTGCCACTTCCTGCGTTTTTTCTAATGTATGTGATACCAAGGGATCAAAACCAGGTCTTCAAGTGTGCTAGGCAAGCACTCTATCACTAGGCCAAACTTCCCGCCCCAACATTTTTTTTATTAAAACTGAGTTTTTGCATTATATTTCAAATGCCATGTTCTACAGTCAAGTATTTAAGAAAAAGTCTCTTTATGCAATCACTGGAAATTACTGAAAAGTAACTGGTGCATTGTGTAAATTTTGTGATTTTTTTTGGAGAATTTTTTGTGGTTGTTCTGAGAAAGGAAGATAGTTTCAGAGAGTTAAAATAGAAAATTTCAGAAATAATTTACTATAAAATTTATTTCCTACTTAATCAAAACCAGCATATAACTTGATTTTCCAATTCCCTTCTTATAAATTAGTTACTACAGTATCATACAAAAACGTGGAATTCATTAAAAATGAATATCCTGTTGTATATTTAGTTATATGCTTCATGACTCAGTTTTCCAATCTACACATGAATATATATCTTTAAAATTTCACATAAATAATTTATAATTTATACATCCTTCCAGAATGATGCCTACAATCTCAACCAATTTCTTCTTCTATCCTGCCATCATTATTTGGCTTCATTTTCTTTTATACATAGTCTGGAGCCATTTGAAGGCATTTCCTGGATATTCGTATTTCATCCTTCCAGTCTCTAATCTTTTAAAATTATAATCACAACCAACTTGGCATGGATTGCAATTTGGATAACCCCCACTTCTATTTCTGCTGGTGATCCTCTAGCATGCCAAAGTTGTATACTCATGAAGGCCCAGCTTGATGAATTGCAAATATAATACAATGTCCCTTAGTCTGTGTGTTAGTATGCAATGTTTACCTCAACAGAGGTAAAAAAAGAACAAACAAAAATATTGCAAAGCAAAGAAAGTAAAGCAAAAGGAAAAAAGTAGTCACATTCATCTATGCAAGACTTCGTCAGAAACATCACTTCCCTTCTCTGGAAACCAAAAAAGACATTATTCAAAATAGGTTCTCCTATCTCCATTCACTGACTCTATGTGTATTCTTTTAGGTGTAGGAAATTCTTAATGAAAGCTACCGGGAGGGCAGCCACACCATTCCCCACATGTGAAACCCATCCTGCGAGGTCTTTCTTGCAATGGAATTTGAAGAATGAGATGGATAGAAAACGAAGCCTTACCTAACCTGGCCACACTAGGCCAGGGGACAGAGTTAGCCCACAAGTGATGATCTGAGACTATTTAGCCCATGTTAGTTACACATAGCCACTCTATCCAATATGTGCCTTCCAGTATTGAGAAGGTCCAAGACAGAGCAGCAGTGACCACTGACCACAGTCCTGGATGAAAATGATTTACCAAGCAAAATTCCATACGGGAATAGTGTACAACTCCTTCCTCCCCTGCCTCAATGTAGACGAATGGCAGTGGAAGACAATTGATGGACCTCTCCTCATTCCTGCACACCAGCCATCCAAATTCCATCTATCGCTTTCACCATACAAATATGCAGAACAATTCTGACACCTCAAAGTTTCATTTGTGCCCAGGCAAAAAGGAACTCGGGAGAAGATTGATTTTTTTTAATTAACCAGAGCCAATTCTTAATAATAAATTTATTTTAGTAATGTAGCAACTGAACACTGTAAAACTCCAAGTGTGGTTTTAATACCAAATCCAGCCAGAAAGTGGCATTGTCAGAGCATGGTTTTCAGTGAGAGAAAATCCATGCCCCTTCACACCTTGAGGATGTCAGAGTTTGATAAAAGTGATTTCAATGATCTCTATGATAAAAAAGAAGAAATTAAAAAAAAACAACAACATTCAGCCAGGCACGGTGGCTCACACTTGTAATTCCAGTCACTCAGGAGGCTGAGATCTGAGGATTGTGGTTCAAAGCTAGCCCAGGCACTAAAGACCATGAGACTCTTTTCTCCAATTAGTCACTAGAAAACTGGAAGTAGCTCTGTGGCTCAAGGAGTTTTCTGGTAGCCTTTAGCTGAAGAGCTCAGGGACAGTGCCCATGCCCAGAGTTCAAGCAGTGGTCTTTTTCATTTTTCCCCTTAGTCATGCTATTTCTAGCATGATCCCTTAAAACCTTATGAAATTATTATGTAAACTCTCTGTGGGCAGACAATAGTGTGTGCACACTGTTGGTGCTAATACTGACTAAAGATGAACACACTTTAGTTTGCTCAATGGGTGGTGGCTGGCTTCATCCTTTCTCCCTCCCTCACTATTCTTGTAGTCCTGATTTATCCTCCAGAAAAATCTCACCACCAAGAAATAAATTTCAGGTCAGTTACATCCTGTGACCTCTTCTTGTAGCTCTTGGAGTCTGTCAACATGTTGTGTGTTCAATAATCTCTTATTGTATATACAGACAGGGAGAGAAGCAGCAAGTTCTCTCCATATCAGGTTAGGATCCTATCAAATTAGGATTGACCAATTGGATTAAAGAATCAATGTATGTACTGGAAACAACAGCCACAAATACTAGTGTATACTAGATTGCCAACAATTTTCTGGCTTAAAAGAATATGAATATATCATTTCTCCCCTTTTATGAGTAGGTCCAAGGATGTCTTCCCTAGGTCCACTGTGAGTTGCAATTAAGATAGGACATGGATTATTTTTTTCTCTGGAAAATATATAGGAATGAATCCATTTCTGGGTTTACTCTGGTGGTCTCTATTTTATTTCCTTGTGATTGTTGAAGGACTCAGTCTTCCAGCAGGTTATGGTCAGAGGCCATTCTCAAAATGTGGAGAACAATTTGAACTTACAGTAAGTAACTTAACACATGGCCTTGTACTTAGACCTTCTCACAGCGCAGCCTTCATAGTTGAGAGACAGACAGAGAGAGAGAGAGAACGAGAGAGAGAGAGAGAGAGAGAGAGAGAGAGAGAGAGAGAGAGAGAGAGAGAGAGAGAGGGAGAGAGGAGTGAAAGGAGAAAAGGAGATTTATTTGGGGATGAAGTCTTACATAATGGAATATTCTCATCAGGTTTCATTCCATTATATTTGTCACATAACATAATCACAGAAGAGACAGATTGTCACCTTGGCAAGTCAGAGTTCCAGCCCATACTAGGAAGAGGATGCAATAAGGTAAGAGTGTTTAGGAGGCAGGGATCAGGATCATAGCAAAGTAGTATGGTCATAACATTCATTACATACAATAGAATCTTTCTACTTTCTACTTTCAAGAGAAAGTAGAATTCATACAGATATTCACCACACATAGATCATCACCAATAATTGTGAATAACATTTGTGGGCATATTTATTGCAATTTTTTGTAAAGTAATTTTTAAGAAGCTATTATCCTAATCAAATACAATTATTTATGTGATCTTTTCCTTGGATCTTTTCAACCATATTTATGTTTATGTATATAACATATATATTCATATATCATATATATGCATAAAAGAGTTATGGTATTATGACAATATTCTAGAATTTGACCTATGTTTAAGAATAGATTGCCTAAATATCTTTGAAAATTTTTAAAGTGCAATAACTCATCCCACATATATATTCATGTATGTATAATTTAAACAATAATTTTCTTATTATTTAATACCTTACATGTTTCTCACAATCATGGTAAAATTAGAATGTGATAAATAGCATGACACATAAATAAATAAATATCGCATAAATAAACTGAACTCCTAAATGTATTATAAATTGGCAAAATACAGAACAAATTTGGGGGGTTTATCCTCCCTTTTGAAATGTGTACTGTAGGGATAGGATATATTGCAAGTTGTAGAGTGCTTGACTAGAAAGTTCTAAGTTCAAATACCCATAGCATTAAACATAAACATGTATTACAAACACCATCATTTTAGGATGTCCCTTGTGCCTCTGGTTTTTCTTGACAGCTTCCACTTCATATTTTACTAATGACCTGGTTTATTCACCATCATTTTTCAGATATCCAAGGGCCAATTTGTAGGAGGTCAGACCAATTCAAACATCTTTTCTATTTGCTCACTCTCTCATCACATCCTACTGGCACCTCTCCATGGTAAGCTGTTAACCAATAGTTACAAAATAATGTGTTTGCATGTTGCCATTCATATATAACTATACCTCCCTTGAAAGTAAAGAAACTATATTTTCTCCCAGGTACTTTTAGCCCAGAATATACCTCAGGTTATATAATTTCTGTTGTTTATTTTAAGGGAATTGATCAAAACTTAAACAAAGTTAAGATGGACATACTATGAAGGCTTACTTTTCTTGTCATTCATATTCTACAATGCTGCTTATGGCATTGATTATGCTAACTAAACCTAATAGTAAAACCTTCAGAAAATGCTTGTGCCATAACAGACCTTTTGTTGATGTTGCTATATATATATATATATATATATATATATATATAATTCTTTCCAAAACAAGAGTATGATATAATTAAGGAATTTGAAGAAATGCTTCCTTTTTTAGGGAAAGAGTGTCATGACATTACCTTATTGCATTTGCTTACGTAGCATGAAACTTACAGCTGTATATCACAGACAATGTTCTTTTATGTATAGAATGATTGATACTGACTTAAAAATGCCAACTCAATGCAGAAACAAGGAACAGAATTAAATATTTGATGCTTATTATAATGGATATTGCAACTTCTGTAAGTCAAGTATGCCATTTTGTTTACTATAAAATTGTTAGAAAAATAATTTTGTACATAAGGAAGGCAATTACTTCAGAATTTCACATGCAGGAAGTAAAAGTCACACTTCAGATTCAAAATCTATTACTTCCCCAAATTCTTGCACTATGAGAGTAACTGTGAAATACTAACATTTTTAGTTTATTACCAGTCATCTTGCTCCCTGGAATATTAGAACTAAAGAGGAGCCAGGCACTGTTGGCTCAGACCTGTAATTCTAGCCACTTAGGAGGTTGAGATCTGAGGATCACAGTTCAAAGCCAGTCCAGAAAGAAAGTCATCATGAAACTCATCTCTCCACTTAGCCACTCAAAAAGCTGGAAGTAGTTCTTTGGCTCAAATAGTACAGCCAGAGTAGAGCCTCTAGCAAGTGTTAGAGTCTCAGGTACAGTACCCAGATCCTGAGTTCAAGCCTCATAACCACCGCCAACAGCAACAAAAAAAGAAAATGTGAGAGAAAGAGAGAAAGAGAGGGGCAGGGAGGAGATGGAGGGAGCAAGAAAGAGAGAGAAAGAAGTGACTGACAGCAGGCTTGTGGTTGAGGTTCCTCATTCATGGAAAATTAAGATCATTTGTACTGTGCTGTTGTTGGTTTTGTTTTTCCTTCCAAATGACCAGCCAATGTCTTGAAACAAGGGGAATTAGTATCTGAAGCTATTTATCCCTTTTCTGGCAGGATACAATGGCTAGCCTATTTTCTTTTCTTTCATATATTTTTATTGTAATTAATAGAAGGGTTACATAATATTTGCCAGATAGATGGGCTAGCATATTTTCTTTGGATATTCTAAAGTCATAGAAGTCTCTGAGTATGGACTAAAAGTGACTTAAAAATTATACCAAAAAAGGGCTGGGAGTGTGGCCTAGTGGCAGAATGCTTGCCTGGCATGCATGAAAATCTAGTTCAATTTCTCGGTACTACCTACAGAGAAAAAGCTGGAAATGGTGCTGTGGCTCAAATAGTATCTAACCTTGAGAAAGCCCAAGGACAGCACTTAAACCCTGAGTTCAAGTGCCAGGATTGGCAAAAAAATATACACACACACAAATAATAGGGTCAAGAAAATATCTGGAAGCAGGCTTTCATCTTAAATTCAGAAAATTACTCACATGTCCATATAATAAACTGCTTCATTTTTTTCATGTAAGAATAACGTGGTAGAACATATTTATCACGGTTTGTGTAAAACTAAATTATAGAAATTTGCATATGATTATATTTTCAAAAATTCTATGTTTGCATAACATAGATCAAGTGTCAGTTATTATGAATGATAGTACACATAAATGCTCACACACATATTCATTATTCTCAAAACCACAAGCCAATAAATAATTACTTTAACAGAGAAAAATAAAAAGTACTATCTTACCAAATCCTGTAGAGAATTGGAAGGACCCTGAATGAATCAGATGATCCAGAATCCCTTTAGAGAATCTATAATCAGTGTGAATCTTGATATCTAACTACAGAAAAAAATGAACTTTTCTCTTACTACCTTATTTTGAAGCTTTCACATTCTACTTTAAGCAATTGTTCTCTTTGTACTTCTTCCATAGAAAAGAACTAGCAATTAACTACTACTAATTGTGATTTCCTGCCCCTTCTCCTATATTCAAGAATCTTTGTTTTCTCCCCATTTACTTATAGGTATCATGCTTCTGTTATTCATCCTATAAATTTTAATTTAATATTTCTCTCAAGGTTCACTTATTTCATTTCTTTGTAGTTATGTTGAGGCCTACTTTCCTCTTCCACTCAAAAAACATGTTGTTATTTTCCTTGTAATATTTTCCCTCTAAATATAAAAAGCATTTGAGAAAATGCATTTTATACTTTTAATGAGCTATTTATTTGTTTACTTTTTTATTGTTTCCATTTTCCCAAATTCCTGTGTAATTCTAAACTAATTTTCCCTCCAGGTAAATATTTTAATTAGTGCTTGCATCATAAATTAGCTCATACATAGCCTCCAATAATTATATCTCAGTCATTTAAGATATATTAAACAATTTGCACCAACATTTGTGTAAGGATATTGTTTACTGGAGAGGACATTAAGAGATTAAGATTTTCTGTATGCTGGTAGGAATTTGTATGAAATAATTTATTTCTGATTCTCAAATATTTTCATTAATATATATTTCCATATCTATGAGTAAATAGCTGTTTTTGAACATGGGACACATTTCCATGATCCTAAGCATGCTATATTAGTGTAATTATTATCATAACACTTTATACTTTATCAAAACAGAAAATGTGAGGCATATTTTAAGTGTACATACCTTTGTCCAAGGCACATTCTGCTATGGTCTCAGGGCAGGAACCTAATATAAAAAATATAGTATTATTAATAGGTTGAGAATGATTAATGCACTAAAACTAAAACATGGTTTAAACCATAATTATCAATCTTTCTACATTCTGCCTATTAACTTCAAAAGTATGCTTTAATTTTGTCTGTTTTACTAAAATTTATTAAAACAGAATGGACAGAATATAAATATTCTGTAACATTACTGAATTGAGGCCCCAAAGGAGCAATATTCTTAAAATAAACAATATGTCTTAAAGCAAACTTTTTCCTCCAGACATAATCACTGAAACAGATTCAGTTATTTATGTACAAATGCTGATATTATGAAAAACTTATACTTATCACATTGAAATTTTTTTCTAAGTTATTACTTTCCAAACAGGAAAATAAAGAAATGGGTAAAAAGATATTATTTAATAAAAGCTTAATAATATTTGCTCATTAAAAAGTGGCAATGGAATACCAATTAGATCTAACAACCATTTTCACAGTAATAATGTTTCAAACTTTCAGGCAATAAATATAAAATGAATGCTTGTATAATAGATTTAAATATGTTCAAATGAACTCAGGTACTTTAGAAATCAAAAGATGAAACAGATTCATGTATTACTGAACCACAGCTCAGTATTTTCATCATCTTCATCTTATCATTCTATTAGATTCCTAATTTCCAAATATGTTCAGAGAACTAACTCCATAAAAGCTCCAATCTAAATCTGAGAACTCAATATGCAAATGTAATAATACTAATTACAAGAACTCCAATTAAATGTAGAATGACAAAAACATTCACTTGGCTCTGCTTTTTATTTTTTCTTTCTTTTTTTGTCATTCTATCTAGCAAAAACACTCAGATGTAGAAAAGCAACTCAAAGAATTCTACTTTCTCTGTAATCTCTGTTGGAAGGGCAAAATAAAAGTTTTACTTGGAATGATAAATAAAATATATATGATAGAAATAATAATATGTAGAATATATTTGTACACCGTTTGTACACATTTGTAAACCATTTTGTCAGTCCCAGGCCTTGAACTCAGGCCTGAGCACTGTCCTTGGGATTTTCTTAAGGCCAGTGCTCTACCAATTGAGCCACAGCACCACTTCTGCTTTTTCTATTTGTGTGGTACCGAGGAATCTACCCTGGGTCTTCATGAATGCTAGGCAAGCATGCATGCTACCAACTTCTAGGCCCCACACCAATTGTTTTAATTCATGCTCAAAACAATTGTGCTCTTCCTGGATGTGGAACATGGTAGATTGCGATACCAGGCATTCAATATTTTACACCATTTGCATAAACATCTCAGGCTCAGGTCATTGTAAATATTAAATGGGTTAATACATAACTTAGAATATTTTTCTTGGATACATTAGATAGATAAAAAATGTTGGCTACTAAAAAGTATAAGGAATTGACAAGTAAACATAGTTCTGCAAATTTTGAAACAGTTTAGATTTTGTTGTTGTTGTGGTTGTGATTAGTGGTGGTGATTGTCCTCAGTCAATGTAGGGCCTGGGCACTGTAATGAGCTCTTTCACCTAAGGCTAGCTCTCTATCACTTTGAGCTACAGGTCCACTTCAGGTTTTCTGGTGCTTCACTGTAAATAAGAGTCTCCCAGATGTTTTCTTCCCAGGCTGGCCTTGAACTGTGATGCTCTGATATTAGCCTCTTGAGTAGCTAGGATTACAGGTGTGAGTAACTAGTGTCTGGCTAATTTGGATTTCTTGATGTGCCTAATTCATAACTAATATGTCTATTCTGTTGTTTATCTGTCCATGTGAAAATCTTAGTCTGTGTTTCCTCTTACCATTTATAATCATGTGAAACAGAATTGGGAAATGCAAATATCAATGATAAATTTATGAATGCTGCAAGAGATATGATAGTAATTTCTATATTTATGTTTTCTTGGAAGGAAGCTTGTAAAATAGTATTTAGATGTAACTGTATTTTTTCTTTCTTTTTAATTGCATTATCTTTTGGTAGTTGTACATTAACAAAGCAGTTTATGAGTTTAATGCATTGTGATTAATATCAGCTTTGCAACATTCTCACCCATCCTTTCCAGCCTACCCCTTCCTTGGCTTTTCCCAATTTACACTGAATTCTTTTTTTTTAATTCTATTGTTGGGATAATATATAGAGGGGTGACAGTTACATTCGTCAGGTAGTGGGTGTATTACTTCTTGAAACGATACCCCGTCTCATGTTTTTGCTCTCCTTCCCTTCACTCTCCACTTGCCTGTCTTGATGGTCCCCCTCTTCTCCTCCTCATCTACTTCCCTCCTCTTACCACTTACCACACACTCTTCACATACCTTCTCTTGGTGTTTATTTTGCTGGACTGTGACTTTGCCTTTCTAAGGAATTACATTATTTGATTTCCCCCCAATCTACCAGATTTCAGTTAATACATTTATAGAACCTTACATATGACCAAATGTGTTACTTATATATTTCTAAGAAAATTCTAGCTTCCACCTATAAGGGAAAACATTCATCCTTTATTTCTCTGAGTTTGACTTACTAAAGTAACATATTTTTTTACAGATCTTTTCAAATGTACAATATCATTGTATAGAATATAAAAAAGAAGGGAATAATTTTTATCTTAGAAACTACTTTGGGCTGAGAGGTCCACTGTGGGCTTGAACTCTGGACTGGGCATTGTCCCTGAGCTCTTCAGCTCAAGGATACTTCCTAAATCCTTGAGCCACAGGCAATGATTAAAATAATAGAAATTAACAAAAATGTATAAAAGGAAAAAAACAAACAAGAACCTCAGCAAAAAAAAATGTTCTAAATGCAAATATAAAAAGAATGATGTGTGTGTGTGTGTGTGTGTGTGTGTGTGTGTGTGTGTGTGTAGGTGTATGTGTGTTTGCCAGATCTGTGACTTGAACTCAAGGCCTGGGAGCTTTTGTGTTCAAGGCTAATGCTCTGCCACTTTAGCTCCTCTCTACTTTCAGCTGTATGATGTATCATTGGACTTTCTGCCCATGTTAGCTTTAAATCACAGTCATTCTCAGCCTCCTTTGTAGCTAGGATTACAGGCATGGGCCACTGTTAAATAGCTGCTACACTATATTTTCCAAAGTTAAGTTAGTGAGACTGAGCTGAACTATCCACAACATTTCTTTGTCACTCTTTGACTCTCATGGGAGCTTTCTGATTCCTGAGGTGCTCTACACTGTAGCAATCTCTGGAGACATTTTTGGGTTGCATAAATGGAGGTGAAAGAAATATTGTTAGCATCCAGTGAACAGGTTTTAGGGACCCTGTGAAGCATCATACAATATGAAGGACAGCTACGAACAAATACATCCATCCCAGGTTATTACTTGTACGCTGCAGTTGGAAATCTCATCTGATTCAGTAGGAATTGAATGACTATCAGGATTTTATGAATTTTCCAAAGTTGTGATGATTATTATTTGCTTACAGTAGATCTTTCAAGAATGTAGAGATTAACATTGGGCAAGAATCTTGATAGACAGAGAAAGGGTGGATAAGTGGTACTGCATTAAACTGCGGAGCTTTTGTATGGCAAAGGACATAGCTAGTAAATTAATTAGGAAGCCTACAGAGTGGGAGAAGATCTTCACCAACCAAACAACGGACAAAGGCCTCATATCTAAAATATATCAACAACTCAAAAAATTGAATCACTCCAAAACTAATCTCCAAAGTAACAACCATCCCATTAAAAAATGGGCCAAAGGGCCGGGAGTTTGGCCTAGTGGTTAAAGTGCTTGCCTAGCATGCATGAAGACCCGGGTTCAATTCCTCAGCACCACATACATACAAAAAAGCCGGAAGTGGTGCTGAGGCTCAAGTGGTAGAGCTCCAGCCTTGAGAAAGTCCAAGGACAGTGCTCAGGCCCTGAGCTCAAGCCCAGGACTGGCAAAAAAAAAAAAAAAAAAAAATGGGCCAAAGACTTAAAGAGAGTCTTCTCTGAAGAAGAAACAAAAATGGCCTATAGACACATGAAGAAATGCTCAACATTTCTGGTCATAAAAGAAATGCAAATTAAAACAACTCTAAGATTCCACCTCACTCCAGTTAGAATGGCCAGGATCAGGAAAACGAATAATAACAGATGCTGGAGGGGATGTGGCCAGGAGAGATCACTACTACACTGTTGGTGGGAGTGCAAACTCGTTCAACCACTATGGAAAGCAGTGTGGCAGTGCCTCAAAAGGCTAAACATAGAACTCCCCTATGACCCAGCAATTCCACTACTTGGCATTTACTCAACCATCCAGAAATAAGGGCATACTAAATCCACTAGCACAACAATGTTCATTGCAGCACTATTCACCATAGCAAAGATATGGAACCAACCTAGATGTCCCTCAGTTGATGAGTGGATCAACAAGTTGTGGTATTTGTACACAATGGAATTCTATGCTGCTGTCAGAAAGAATGACATCGCCACATTTGATAGGAAATGGAAAGACTTAGAAAAGATCACATTAAGTGAAGTAAGCCAGACTCAAAGGAACTTAGGCTCAATGGTTTCCCTCATTTGTCATAATCAGTAGAAACCTTGGGCTCTACTAGCAGAGATCTGCAATAGAGCAAAATCTTGATACATAAGGCCATATAGTATGAAGCTGATTGAAAGGACCTCCAGGATGTAGAAACAAAAGCCATATAACAAATGATTGTTGCCCTTAATGTACTATGTTGTTTCTCATCTCCTTTGCTGTCCCTTGGGTATCTCATATTGTTACAGTATCTCACTTTGTTATCTGATATATTGAATTTATTTGTATTTGGTTATTTGAAATTTGATAGGGAAAGGGGGAAAATCAAGACGGGTGGGGGTGGGGGGGAGGGTAATGGGTACCAAGACATGTGAAATGGTATCAATGTATGTGAATTAATGCACCTTCTATCTGGCAAATATCATGTAACCCTTTTATTAATTACAATAAAAAATTTAAAAAAAGAATCTTGATAGAGGATACATTCACTAATAGTAATTCATTTAAACATTAACTACCTAGTACCTTATTGTAATAACATATTAAAAGCAAATTTTCAGATACTATTACTATGCCCATCATAGGTACTGATATCACTGCTACTTTGTTCTAAAGTACAAGATCAGAAATGTTTCATTGAATTAGGTGAATATATATGTATGTGATTTTAGTTTTGGACATGGGGTTTGAACTCTGGGCCTGGACACTGTCCCTGAGCTCTTCAGCTCAAGGCTACCGCCCTACATCTTGAGCCACAGTGCAGTTTCTGGTTTTTGGTGGTTAATTGGAGATAAGAGACTCAACGGACTTTTTAGTGCCCAGGCTGGCTTTGAACCATGATCCTTAGATCTCAGCCTTCTGAGTAGCTAGGATTACATTGTGTGAGCCCCTCTGCCCAGTATATGTATGCAAATTTAAAGCATGAAATTAAACTGGGCACAGATGGTTTCTACCTGAAATTCTAGCTACTCAGATGGCTGAGATCTGAGGATAAAGTTCAAAGGCATCCAGGCCAGGAAAGTCCATGAGACTATTACCTCCAATAAACTACTAGAAAAGCCAGAAGTGGAACTGGGATTCAAGTGGTTGAGCACTAGCCCTGGGCAAATAAAGCTCAGAGAAAGTATCCATAGTTCAATAATCAAGACACACACACACACACACACACACACACACACACACACACACACACACACCCCTACTAAATTAAAAGATGGATACTAAACTATTTGCTTAAGTAACATATTTTTTTGCTTACCAGTAGTCCAAATTTTAGTTATGAAACTCCTAAAGCAATAAATAAACCAAAGTATTTCACAGAAAATAAAATGATTCAATCTGTTTTACATCTGAGCCAAAATATAAACTGAACTAAGGCAACTAACAAAACTCATAGACAGTCCTATTGGTATTTATACAGATCTGGTATGGACAAAACTTGAAATAAAACTAAGCCTTCACTAAAGTAATTGTTACTATTTAATGGAAACTCCAGCATAATTTTATACTTTTCCCATTGTGCTCATTTGAGAATGTCTAAGTACTATCATAATGCTCAGAGCACTTAACCTGTGAAATATAAATGTTTTTCTAAATATTGATTTAGTGGGATTTACAACCTAAAAAATATACCATGTTGCAATTTGTCAATTGCCTCTGAGGATCTTTCCTGCAAAGCCCAAGTATCTTAGAGAGGGAATTAATTCATTAAAACAGTTCATTAATTACAGATAAATTTGTGTAGCTGAAAGCAGTGTATTTGGGAAAAAGGGAAGAAAAGGACATTACAGGGTATGTGGAGATAATGTCTTTAAAAAGGTAATTAAGTTAAAATGATGCCATTAGTGTGAGAGGTAATTCAATGTGACTCCTAACCTTAACAGGGGAAGAGGTTCAGGTACAGCAATGCAAGAAATCAAGGTAAGATTTTTGTTGTTGTTATTGTCATTTAAAGAGAGGTCTCAGGGCTGGGAGTTTGGACTAGTGGTAGAGTGCTTGCCTAGCTCACAAGAAGACCTGGGTTCCAGCCCACATGCAGAGAAAAAAGCTGGAAATGGTGCTGAGTCTCATTTGGTAGAGCTCTAGTCTTGAGAAAGTCCAAGGATAGTGCTCAGGCCCTGAGCTCAAGCCTAGGACTGGCAAAATAATAATAATAATAATAATAATAATAATAATAATAAATATAATAAAGAGAGGTCAACAGAGCAAAGTTGGAAACAATCAAGTAAACTTGGCAATTTGACAGGACACTCAAATGCTGCTGTCTTGACCATAGGTTCTATATTATTATAAAAACAGATCTATGTTATCAATGACTTTACAACAGGAAAATCATTATTTCTCTCCAAATAAATCATTGTCATGATTGATGCACCTTATTGTCAGTTTAGTACATTGCTTTTCTCCAAAATTTAGCAACTGTTCTATGAAATCAATATGATCATGTAACATTGATCAGATGTACACATAAAGGAAATATTTTATATTATTAAATTTACTACTCTGTATCTACTTAGAGGTACTTTTGTACCATGTAAAAGGTAGACTTAGGGAGGTATTAGAAGTATAGTTATAAACCAAGTGTGTACATAAAAGAAACATTTTCTTACAAAAATATTTATTCTGTGACGTATGAAATGTATTTTATTTTGTGAAGTATGAAACATTTTATGGCATTTGTGGTCATAATTGGTTATATTTATTTCCTTGCTCTAGTCGACCAAACTAGTCACACAAGCCAAATTTACAGTGTGAGCCACAGAGCTTATCTTGAGAGGCTTTCTGCAGCATGTTCCTTTAAAATTTCCAATAGCTCTCCACATTTCCTTATTTAATGATTGTCTTTAAAATAAAATAAATTTTATCAATTCATCTTAAGGGAATTGTTTTCATTTCAAGGTGTGACCCAATCTCAAGAGCATACAGCCCTGTTAATGTATGAACAAAATCACTAGATAAACTGCATTCCAGCAAAGGGAACAATATACAAAGTATAATATGAATTTCAAAGACCAAATGATATTTTTCTGTATGTGCTTGATAAATATTGTGGACACACACGTTGAAACAAGAATGAGTGTAATGTGCAACATATGTTCTGTCCTAAAGGAGGACAATAATGTATGATCATTACTAACTAAGTAGGAAAGCATCATAGTGTATTTACATCCTGCATTGAGGAGAAAACAGGCATATACATTAGGGTTATAGGGAGAATACATTAATATATTGGTGCTAGGGAGTGAAGAATAACTCCCCAAAATTATATGTATAAATCCTAACCTTTCATATATCAGAATGCAAGTATAGTTGGAAATAAGTTCTTTAAAAATTAATTAAATTATCTTGATTCCCTCTTCCCTATCTAATTTCAAAAAACCAATTAAGCACATACAAAATATATCAGATAACAAGATGAAAAATTGTAGCAATATGAGATAACCAAAGGATGGCAAAAGAGATGAGTGATAACACAGTACATTATGGACAACAGTCACTCATTATATGGCTTTTGTTTCCTTATCCTGGGGGTCCTTACATTTAGTGTCGTACTGTTTGGCCTAATGTCTCTAGATTTTTGTTCTATTGTAAATCTCTGCTAGGAGAGCCCAAGGTTTCTACTGATTATGACAAATGAGGGAGACTATTGGGCCTATGTTCCTTTGCGACTGGCTTACTTCACTTAATACGATTTTTTCTAAGTCTTTCCATTTCCTTACAAATGGGGTGATGTTGTTCTTTCTGCCAGCAGCGTAGAATTCCATTGTGTATAAATACCACATCTTGTTGATCCACTCATCAGATAAGTGGGGGGAGGATGGAAGGGAAATGGGGAACATGTTATGAGAAAGAATATCAATGTTTGTGAAGTAATGCACCTTCTATCTGGTGAATATAATGTAACCCTTCTATTAAATACAATAAAAATTTATAAAACAAAACAAAAAATGAATTAAATTAAAATTTCTCTAGTGTAAACCCTAATTCAAGTTCACTGGTATCCTTAAAAGAAAGTCTTTTGGTGACCAGGAGCATATCCTAGTTGTAGAGTGCTCATCTAGCATGCATGAAGCCCTCGGTTAGAGTCCTCAGTACTACATATACAGAAAGACTCAAAAATGGTGCGTGGCTCATGAGATAGAGTGGTAGCCTTGAGAAAGCCCAAGGGCAGTGAGTGCCCAGACCCTGAGTACAAGTCCCAGGACTGTCACAAAAGAAAAGAAGAAAAAGAAAAAAAATAGGAAAGAAAGATTTAAGACAAAGAACCACAAGAAGAGAACCAAAGAAGATCCAAAAAGAAGTCTATCTACAAAGACTTTAGAGCCCTTTTTCCCATGAAGGGTTGCTGAGGACTGAACTCGGGGCTGCCACATGCTAGGCAGATACTTTAACACTGGCTATATGTGAAGCCCTCCTGCAGACTCTTTATCTTGGATTTTTATCTTCCAGAATCATATGAAAATCAGTTGCTTAAGGTTCCCAGTGTGCAGGACCTTGCGAAGACAATCCTAGAAAAACAATAGTGACTAGTAACTTTCAAAGTTAAAGTACAGTCCTGCACAAAATGTGATAGGAGAATTTTTATTTTCACTATTCTCACATTTTACATTTACTATTTATTATTCTTTCTCCATAAATTCTTATAGGAAATATGAACTTTTAAGCATCCCTAGATTTCACAGTATTGTCCATAAATGGACAAACATATTTCTGCCTCTCCAAACATACTCTCAAAGAAGTCTTCTTCTAACCTGAACAATAATGGGAGACTTGAGTCAGTGAGCATGCCTTGATGGATACTTGTCATTTATTCAGAAGAGGTAAATAATGCCTTTTATAGAACATGCTTTTAGAGTTGTTTTTATCTGCTTGGATAATAATGAGCAGGTGTGATGAAATTGTCATCTTCACTCATTGCTAGTGGCAGTATAAATTGGAAAGCAACTTGTCAGCAAGAATCAAAGTCAAAAATATTTGCTCCTCTTTTCCCCGTTACTTCCCATCTGATAGGTGTGTTCACAAATATTGACAAACATTTATGTATTCAGCTAATCCATTTGGGAATTTTGAAATAGCCAGTTAACTTCAAGAGGAAAACAAACTAATATCTTACATTAGGTAATCTGCGCTGAAAGGAAGCACTAGACATTTCATAAGTAAGCTCTGTACCTTGTAGCTATGGTTTGAAAGACAATTTTGTGGCATTGAATAGGTGAATTTTTACAATTTTAGGTGAGTATCTTAAAATACAAAAAAAAAGAATTTCAAACTAAATCCAGTAGATATGAGTTACATGTTTATTTTTTTTATGAGAATTCTTCAATAGAAAAGGGACAAGGAAAGTCAGAGCTGCTTTCTACAACATAGTACTGCTTTATTCTTGAAGAGACCTGTCTCCTTTATATCCAGGGGTTGTCATGAGGAATCTTTATACTTCCAAGTTCATTTAAGAGGCATACAAAATTACCAGTACATACAGATATACAGGTGACAAGAAGTATAGAGAAGTACAAGTCTGTTTTTTCACACACTAAATGATTTCAAGGACCTCCTATGACCAGAAGATCATATATTAACCACTTTTTGAGTTTCATTCATTCAGTGTTTTTTTTTTCTCCTTTTGGGGCTCAGAACATGGCCTGGTGGTAGAGTGCTTGCTGATCATGCACAATGACCCAGGTTCAATTGCTCAGTACAACATACACAGAAAAAGTCAGAAGTGGTACTGTGGCTCAAGTGGCAGAGTTTCTAGCCCTGAGAAAGTCCTAGAAAGTGCTCAGGACCTGAGTCCAAGCCCTGGGACAGGCAAACTTTTTTAAAAGTATGTAATTCCTTTTAATAACAGTATCAGTGTTTTAATCCAGAAGAGTAGCATGTAATCTCCCTTGATTTGTGAGAAATGGCCAAAACTTACCCAAGCTATTTTCAGGTTCTAGTGGTCAGAATAAGTTATGCTAATGATTCTGTGGACACCAGGAGTGACGAGTTCCAAGCTTCCTTGTAACTCAAAGCTAGCAACCTTAAATTTTATTAACTGGGCTTTTTATGATCAAATAGAACACTTAAATATATCTATTTCAGCTATACAGAGAAGTTTTTAATCTGAAATTGAACGTTCTTAAATTTAGAATTTCTGAGATAGTACAAATACATATATTTCAGAAAACTGAGCTCTTTAAGAATTATTTTATTTCAGAAATAACAGTGCAGTAGTGGAAATACAATTCTTTTTGGCACAATGCATATGGTGATGAACAGTGTAAGGTTTCAAGTAACACTTTTGCCACCTTCTCATCAGTTTCCTTGGTTAAATCCATTGTTCTCAATGGATATCATAATTGCCTGAATAATCTAGTGAATATCATCACATTCAATAACTAATGCAAGTATTTGGACCTAAAATTTTTCATTATATAAACAAGCTACTACTTTTTTTTATAAATCAGGCAATGTGTTCTTAAGTTTGACTAGCTATTATATTTTCACTGTAATGTAAATATTCCTACAGCTGCCTCAAGGTGGGGTGGGGAGGATATTAAAATAGTTTCATTAACTGCTAAGCAGTGTCATGTGTCAGAGCCTTAATGTATTCCATTTGTTCTAGTTTTATGAGCATATTGTGGATTTGATAGGCCTAAAGAAGGGTTACTGTATTCTTTTTCCTGTCCTATTCATGATAGTATCTCACAAATACCTGTTCTTCAAAAATTCAGACCCCCTGGCAACAGAAACCAAATAGTTCAATTAATATGGAATTATGAGAGCACTGACATCTTTACTTAGAAAGTGACATTAGTACCTTACAAGGAGGTAGGAAAGAAACCATTCCCTCATTACTGCTGAAAGCTGGACTCAGACAGAGGTTTGGTGATTATATAACTATCATAAAACCACCAACTAATTACAATATCACAAACTTGTATTGAATGTCACTTGCTTTATGGCATGACTAACATAGACATGTGATCGCTAATAATATATTTAAAGTATTTCTTGGAAGCTGAAGGGCTAGGTCCTTGTGGGGTTTAATCCATAATTTTGGATTAGAAATAGTTCAGGATCTTAAATTCCAGTTTTGTCAGAAATTCTCTGCCTATGGGCAAATCATTTAACTTGTTTGACCTCATTTTCTTCATCACAGAATGAGATAATTAGACTTTCAATCTAAGGATTCAGTCATTTATCAGTTGTATGATTCTATGACAACTTCCTTTGGGAGGCAACAGTGGTAGAAAGGAGAAAGTTGCAGTGGGGAGAATTTCTAATAAGTCTTAATTGTATCCTTACCCAATCTATCAACTTTTCTATTTTAGGCAGATTAACTAGGAAGTGAAGTCAGTTCATATCATTCTCCCTTTAAAATTATACAAGAGTCACTAATCATTCAGGTTAAAATAGTAGGTTCTTGGGGCCAGAATTTGGCCTAGTGGTAGAGTGCTTGCCCAGCATGCACAAAGATCCAGGTTTTATTCCTTGGTGCCACATACATAGAAAAAGCAAGAAGTGGTGCTGTGACTCAAGTGGCAGACCACTAGCCTTGAGAAAACCCAAGACAGTACTCAGGCCCTGAGTTCAAGCCACAGCACTGGCAAAAAATAAAAACTAAAAAATAAATAGTAGGTTCTTGGTATAAGCATTTCAGAAAGTAAATGGTCCCTGCCTGTCTGAGAAATAGTTCTCTGCTGCTTTTCCTATGTCCTTCTGCTCAGGAAGAGTAAACTTTTTAACCATCACTGAATATGCTACATTCTATTTTATTTTTATATTATTTATGTATTTTGTTGTTTATTTTGTTATTTTATTTTGTTATAAGCTTTTCCTGTTTCTTCATCTAAAACCGTACTTGGACTGAGTATTCAAATCATGATAATCTTTTCCATTGTCTGCTAAGTTCATACTGCTGATTTGGGTATCTTTGAAACATCTTGCACAGTATGAAACCCCTCTATGTTAATTGCCGCTTTACTCCCATAAAATACTTCTAAGTACCTGTTCATGAACAGTTCTTGTTATTTTTTTGCTTTGTTTTGCTTTGATTTTGTGCTTCTAAAACAAAGCCTGGCATGCAGGAGGCACAGTAAAGGAAATGTTTGTGAAGTTATGCACCTTCTATCTGGTGAATATAACGTAGTCCTTCTATTAATCACAAATAAAAATTATCTAAAAAATTTTTAAAAGAGTGTCTGCTGAGTGATGGGGTGAAAGAATAGATAATATGTTTCATAGGATAATTTAATATTATCTTTTTTTCATGTGTTGATTGCAAACTAGTCTACTCCTGTCTGCCTCAAAGCTGCAAAACACAAGCACACTAGTTTATTAATCTAACCATCCCTATCACATAAAGATAACGATGGTGACGTTCACTAGACTTTTCCCTTTAAGAATTACTTTATTTCAAAACCTTAAATGGAAAAACAAAAAAGAAGATCAATATAACCTTGCAAAGCACCATTTATATCCTTTTCCTGATTATGGCTCACTTCCACATCACAGCACTCCAGACAGCAGATCTCATACCTTAACTAGGGAAGAGCCAGCTAATTTTAAGCACACTTTTTCTAAGGAGTCAGTACACACTTCTATCTGCTGGTCTAAAAGGCACAAATTTAGAGAATCAATTTTCTAGTCATTCTCTAAAGATACTTTTTTCACTTTAGCACCCATGTGAGAATAGTCAGGCATTACTAAAGGATAGATTTTGTTTTATGTAAATTGCTTGTCAAGTGCAAGTTCATATTCTGAATGTTAACTTCAACATGGCTGGCCTCTGTCATAGTAAGCACTCAGGAAGAAATTGGTCATCACTGGGTATATTTATTTCTTAACAGGAAGTAAAGTTATAAAACTAGAAATATTCT
This sequence comes from Megascapheus bottae, assembly GCF_031878675.1. Classification (NCBI taxonomy): domain Eukaryota; kingdom Metazoa; phylum Chordata; class Mammalia; order Rodentia; family Geomyidae; genus Megascapheus; species Megascapheus bottae. The sequence continues at coordinate 40,890,831 of NC_143511.1, forward strand.
TATTGATTGGTCTTGAATTTTCTTCTATAAAACTAAATGCTCAAAACAGATTTTAACTTACTATGTCTAAAAGGCTTTGTAGAAGAAAAATAATTCTGACAAATATATGAAATATATAGGTATATGTGTTTATAATTCATGTACATATAATGCAGATATGTATAGATAAGTATTCTCATTCATATGTGCAGATACATGTAGTTATATGCAGGCCTGTAGTTCTAAAACAAAATCATATGACTCCTTAAGATAAATGTAGTTAGCCCCACAGCAATGTGAAATTGAATATGGTAGAAACAATTAATACACATTATACACACAGTACTCTTCCTAAGATGTTAATTCACATCTACTTTTATCTTGACCATCTTCTGGGTTGGTTTTATGATCTCTCAACATAGCCGCCTCTCTTTAGTGTGTTTTTCCTCTCCTGCTAGATGTTTGGTTTCCCCTCTTAGGAATTTCAATAATAATCTAATTGTGTATGGGAGCAATGTATGTGAACCTTACTGATACCCTAAAATTCACTGGATTATATTTTCTCTGAAGCCAAAATTGCCAAAGCAATGGACAGGCCTATAGATCACACCTTTCTTAGAATTCCTATTTTCTTCAGACCACTTGACCACAACTATAATAGAATTACTCACTAACTGATTGCCTCTTGATAGAAGGAAAACATTTGCATTTGTAAAAGATAACAGAGAAATTTGGACTTTCAAAATTGAGATAAGTTGCAATTTATTAATTGCAGAAATGGAATTAATAATATCTAAGTCTGAAATTTAACAAATGAGGAAATTTTGTTTGAGAAATGAAAGAAAATTTACAAGGCTTCCACAGATAATTACTAATAAATAGGCTATTTCCCTAATTCCTGAATGTTTCAAGGTGTCAAAGGTTTCAAGATAACAAAGACTTAGCAATAATCATTAATTAGCATAAACTAAGGAAAGAGGTATTAAGTATAATTTAGCATATTAGTTTTGGTTTTTGAATAAGGGAAAGTATTCATGGAAACACAGAATGTCAATTAGATATGGAGATGAAGTAATATTATTTATTATATCAATAATACTTAGCTCCAAAGCTCTGAACTATTTCAGTCATCCTTTCTGTTAATCATATTGACTTTGGGCAAGAACTTTTCTAGTGACTTAAGTACCTCGGATTTATTCATGTGGAAAATTAAAATGAAGATGAAACTTTGACTTAGGTGTTTTTTCCCTCATTAGCTACTATAGCATTCTATCAAGTTCTCAGAGTTGCAGCCAAAAAAGTCCATTATTTAAAAGGCATTTCGCAATTCGAAATCAAAATCTCATGTTTTAAAGCAACTCAAAACATGGGGTCATTTCACCTTACATGCCTCCTTCAAACTTTGTCTTTTTTATAATTTATTTTCTTATTGTAATTAATAGAAGGGTTACATTATATTCACCAGATAGAAGGTGTATTACTTCACAAACTTTTCCATTTTAACATTATTAAACAGCTAAAACTTTACAAAATACTAGTTGATTAAATTACATTGTGTTTGATTGAAAATATCTGAAGATGCAAGCTCCAAAATAAGAAGTAAAATAATTTAAATCTATGAAGGCAAAGAGCCAAAATCATCATAAAACTTATTACTCTTTACATTTAAACATCTTGCTTAAATTCTAACCACTAACCAGGGATCATTCTCATTTGTTAAAATAAAAGTTTAATGCTGAACATATTCTCTTTAGGCAACAATCATTTTTAAATTTTCTTTCTAAAATAACAGCTGTTAGTGTAAGACCATTTACATTTTCTCAAATGATGTTTTTTTTTTTTTACCATTACAGGAGGTGGCCATCGTGTATATTTCTTTTTAGTTATTTAAAAAAATTGGAATACTATTTAGAGCAGTGAGAAAAATAATTCCGATTCCCTCTTGCATGAACTATCTTCACTAATAATTTAGCTAGAAGGAATAGCATCTTTTCATATTTCCCTTTCAACAAAGGCTTTGTTAGCCTACTGAGTCATGACAAGTAATCTTTTATATACTGAATAGCAGTATTCTTACTGAGGAGCCAACAAATTAAATTGAATGTAAAAAGATGACACTAGGGATATTGAAGAAGGGACTCTGTATTGAAGAGGCATTCATAATTAAACTAAAATGTACATGTTAGTTATAATTTTATCATACTGACAGTACGGAATCAAGTACGGTTGGAGAAATCCAAGGAAATCCATAATGACTAGCTTAAAAAAAGTATCTCATATCCCTTGCTGCCTCATCTACCTCTGTGGCACTCCCCAACTTGAAGCCTTACCCTGCATCCTGTCAAGCATTAGGAAGCACTGAAATGATTTATTTTTACCATTTCATCTCCAGTTAAGTTAATTATTTCCCTGCTTTCTTTCCCTGACTTCTTTCTACCTTAAATTTAGTTTGCTGTAGAATAAAATGAACCATAGTACTTATCAGCTCAATGCATGCACAAACGATATTGCACGGAACTGCCAGGATTGGAGTCAGAAGTCAGTGACAATTCCATTACTGATCCTAAATAGCAGGGACAAAATTCCAGATCAGTTTATCATAAAGCTGTATGTGTGCCGTGGAAGACAAATAAGGCAATGTAATTCATATTCAGGTGTCATCAGACAGATTCAAGAAAAGCTAAAACAAGTACAAAAGGTTCACTATAATATGACCAGTGTCATATTTGCTGTTCTGTATCAAAAAGCAAACTTTATTCTTGTAGAACACTAAATATATTTAGTTTCAAGGGTCATATTTCAGAAATAGCTATACAGATTTTTTTCCAGGTTTGAAGCATAGATAATTAGAGAGATCATGGGAGTTTGCAGAATACTTGTTAGATAATTTAGAGTTGATAAATTTAGTAAATTCAGATTTAATCATGTAAGATTTATATGAGTTATTTGGTGTTAATAAATCTTCAACCATAGCTTTATGATTAAAAACTTAAGGAAAAATATTATTTTTAAAACCTTACACTCTAGAATGACAAACCACTTACTGCATGTTTTGTTCCTGCTTCCAAAGTTTTTTTTCCTTTTTTTCATATACTTTTATTGTAATTAATAAAAGGGTTACATGATATTTGCCAGATAGATGGTACATTAATTCCCATACATTGATGCCCCCCTTTTTTTTTTAAGAAAATAGATTTCCTTTATTTTGGTGAGCTAAATTTTCTCTGTCCAATGTGGTAGCAATTATGAACATACACACTGCTACGGAAATTAAAATAATTAAATTCTAGATTTCATTTCTTAAATTACATTACCCACAATTCAAGTGCTCAATAGTTACATATAATCAGTGATTACTGTGCTGGCCATGTAGAATATTTACTTCACAGTATCAATGTAGAACTTTGTCAGGCCTAATTAACCTAAGTTCATGTTCAAATTAGTAAGCATGCATTTATTTTCTTTCCCATAAGTAAAAATAATGAATTTAAGTTCAAGAGCATGAAGCAAAAAGAAGCAAATGTAACTTTACTTATACATATGCATGCCTACATTTCAAGACATAGTTTTAACCTCCAAAACTAATCTTCAAAGAAACAACTATCCCATTAAAAGATGGGTCAAATACTTAAAGAGAGTCTTCTCTGAAGATGAAATAAGAATGGCCCATAGACGCATGAAGAAATGCTCGACATCTCTGGTCATAAAAGAAATGCACATCAAAACAACTCTAAGATTCCACCTCACTCCAGTTAGAATGGCCAGGTTCAAGAAATCTAATAACAACAGATGCTGGAGGGGATGTGGCAAGGAGGGATCACTTCTACACTGTTGATGGGAATGCAAACTTGTTTAACCACTATGGAAAGCAGTATGGCAGTTCCTCAAAAGACTAAACATAGAGCTCCCCTATGACCCAGCAATTCCACTACTTGGCATTTACCCAATCTTCCAGAAACAAGGGCATACTAAATCCACTAGCACAATGATGTTCATTGCAGCACTATTTCCCATACCAAAGATATGGAACCAACTCAGATGCCCCTCAGTTGATGAGTGGATCAACAAGATGTGGTATTTGTACACAATGGAATTCTGTGCTGCTGTCCGAAAGAATGGCATCGACCCTGCTTCCAGAGTTTTGATAAAAACTTCCTAAGGAAATCAGACACATCTTAAGAACTTTTAGCTAGAAGATCAATGATGTAACATATCAAACTGACTTATTCAGTACATAAGGCACTGGTTCATTAACAGAGCTATACAAACTTAAAACCCAGGGAAATTTTCCTGTCAAAATGCATTACCCATGTATGTTACCAACATTTGAAAGACTTTTCCCTTTCTTACTCTTCTTTTGTATTACAAATTTCTACATAGTTGGAAGTGATTGACATAAGCAGAATTTGGAAAAATGACTCCTTTTACCAAGACGATTTTGAAGCCAGATAGATAGATGATGAGAATGTGAGAATGGGAAATTATATTATTTTTAAAGCATATTTTGAAACAGCTCATCTCAAAAGTTAAAACTAGAAAGTAAATGGAAAAAGCAGACAATCTCCCCTCCTACCATATCAACTTTTCTTTAACAGTGTAACTTCTTTGAACAATTAACTGACAATATAGTAAAATGAGTACTAAGAAGCTGAAACATGTTTTAGTGGAGAAGGTAGAATTAGGGAAGGAGAAAGAATGGTGGGCAAATGCAGTCACAATATTTAATATACATGAGTAAAAGTGGGAGCATGCAACAAAAGGGCATGGATTGATAAAGATGAGGCGAATGAAGGAGAGGGGGGACATTGAAATAGATGCCCTGTGCTTATGTTGAATTAAAATCCCTTTATAGAACAATGTAAAGATTATAATTTAAAAGTTAAAAGATAAAGAGATGCAGGGGTCAAGGGAAGGAAGCTATCCAAACCCATCTTCTCCTTTGAAACAGTAAGAATGGTGAACTTTACTAAAATTGGATAAAGATAGAAAAAATGACAGATATTTCTGAAGCCCTGAAGATGATTTGTGTTTTGGATGTGCCTCAACTATCATACCCATATAGAATTATTTTATACAGATTCAGGGTTAGTAAAGGATATGAATACTTTATACATATCATTCAGCTCAGGAAGAATAAAGACAACAATCTGGCACAGCTGGCTCATGCCACCAGTGTTCTTCTGCTCAAGAGACTGAGATCTACGGATCAGAGTTTGAGGTAACCCCAGGTAGGAAAATTCTAGGAGGCTTTTAAATCTACAACTATCCAAAAACAGTAAGCTGAGGCTCAAGTTTTAGATCAGGAGCTTTGAGCTAATGGACAGCTCCCAGGCCCCAAGTTCAGGGCCCAATACTGACCCATAGACAGTAGGAAGGGAGGGAAGCAAGAGGATAACAGCCACAATTCTAATTCTTTAACTCCCATTCCTGTACAGGAACATAAAATGTTCCTTTCTCGTTTTACTTCCTCTCTACTTTAACACTATTACTAAAATAAATCCTTGCTAACATTTTCACCTGTGAAACTCTCCTTAGTGTGAAACCCTGAATTGTTCATCATGAGTGAATCTCACACACTTGTGATTTTGCGTGGAAAATGGGAAATTGAGGCAATGATTCTACAATGTCTATTTAACAAAAAACATACTGTGGAAACAGAAGTTTAGCAGAGACTAGCTAGTGTCTAGTGTTGAGAGTCTTTGGAAAGTATAGCAGAAAGTTTTTATTTAATAAGTACAGATACATCATGGCTTAAAGTGTGCAATAATATGTGTTTCTATGAACCAGGTCCTAGGTCGAATCCGCAGTATTAAAAGAAAAAGAAAAGACCAGTTCTGTCATTTCTGGTCAATGTTAATAGAGAGTAATATTTTAAAAAACAAAAACTCTTTCTATAATGTATAATCCAAGAATAATAACAATTGCAGCTTGCAAAATGTACCAGTGAATGCTAAAATTATTGAATGAAGCATACTCTCAAAGTGCCACCTCCAAAATATTTGTTACTTTCAAAAGAAAAATAGGAAATTTACAGCCAAAAGTCTCAAAGCAATCACTGTGCCAGTGCTATGATGCAGATGATGCATCTTCATTTCTTTGATATTCATACTAAAAGTACATGCTTTACCAGACTGGCTATGGCTAGTTCCTATAGATTTCTTAACTTTACATATATGTAACCTTTAATCTAGGCTACTTTTTTATTTTTTATTGTAATTAATAAAAGGGTGACATGATATTTGCCAGATAGTCAGTGCATTAATTCACATACATTGATACCCTTGACTACTTTGTATTGTTTATATTTTTATAGAACTATATATTCTAGCTAAAAAGGAATTACAGGCATATCAAAATATTTCTTGTACAGAGGGATTACAATTACATTCATCAGGTAGTGGGTACATTACTTTTTTTGGCAAAACCTGGGGCTTGAACTCAGGGCCTGAACACTATCCTTGGACTTTCTCAAAGCTAGAGCTCAACCGCTTGAGCCACAGTGTCACTTCCCACTTTTTATATGTATGCGGTACTGAGGAATTGAACCCCAATGTTTGTGCATGGTAGGCAAGCACTCTACCACTAGCTCAAACTCACAGCCCCACGTATATTAGTTCTTGAACATTGTTACCCCTTCCCATGTTTTACAACTAGGTTATAAAAACTGCAACTGGAGAACGCTACTACCCAGGCTAAGACTCATGATGCTGAATGGCTTCCTGTGTAGGCCTGCCCATCATACATGTCTGACGGTGGGACTTTCAATGCATATGTAAATGAGCATAGAGTATTGTTAGACTGTTCTGGATATTATGAGAATTCATAAGGTACACATAAGCTTAAATAAAATCATTTATTCAAAAATATTTTACCTTATATTTTCTTTCAGAAGAGGATCCCTTCACTGAGAGGATAATACTATCTTACTTTGGAGAATAAAATATTTTAATTCAGTCAGGCACCAGTGGTTCTGTTTGTAATCCTAGCTACTCAGGAGGCTGAGATCTGAGGATCTCAGTTAGAAACTAGGCCAGACAGGAGAGTCTTGGTGAGACTCTTATCTCCAATTAACCATTCAAAAACTGAAAGTAGTGCTGTGGCTTAAAGTGGTTGAGCCCTAGCCTTGAGCAAAATAACTCAGAGATACCGCCCAAACACTGAATTCAAGCCCCATAACAGAAAAATAAAATAATATATATGCATGCATATGTATGCACACATCTGTTTTAATGCAAGTTAGAATTTGTCACACTAGAAATCAAATTTCAGGCAAACAAACAATCCAGCTATTGAAATCTCTTACAATATAAATTCACCTAAAAACTTCATATTTAAAAAACGTTAACTTCAAAGATAAAGGCTAAATATTTAGTAGGTATTTCATTTTTGATTGGTGGAAACTAAAATAATACTACAAAATATCGCCAAAGGATCAAGCATTATCTTAGCAAGTCAGATTTTCTTTCAGATTTGTGATCAAATTGCCCTTAATTTTAATGAAATGGCAGAAATATCTGGCTGGGAATTTTAGCTCTTCAATTTTATCTCTCCAAGTTTCATGTTGTTTAACTGTAAACATTCACTGTTTTGGTGTTTACAAACAATATAGTATAAAAATGAAAAAAAAAACCCACACATGCCCAGTGTTTTTCATTATCACAATCACTATCGCTATCTCCATCTCTTCTCATAGTTTCCTTCTCAGAAAATCTCCCTTTCCAGGAATCAGGTCTGAGAATAACACCTGTGTTCTCTTTCAGCAGTGTCTATTGTTTCCATTTCCTCTCGAATCCTGTAAGTCAAACTAAGGCCATTGCTGCCCACTACAGGAGAAAAAGAGTATAAATAAACTTTTCTATTGCCATTCTTTACGTCATGGTTTGTTTGGTTATTCTGCAAATTATTATTGCAAAGACTCATTTATAGATATTTTCAACTTGTGAACCCAGCATAGTTTGATATGTACATAACTGTTAAGTTTTGGTTAATGGTTTTATTTCTTATATCCAACTAAGAAAAATGACTGGTCTCAAACCACATAAATTTACTCTTAAACATTTCTGCCATAAATTATGATGACTATATTTCCATTCAAGCAAAATATTTCCCCATCCCTTTCAGTTATTTTGTTCATTCTCTCATGAATCTGTTCAAAATTTACAATATTTTATTTCAGTTTTGACTAGAATCCAAACATTATAGAAGGCAGCACAAAAGCTTTGAAGACTAAATATGTACATTTAAATGTGTAAACTCACACATGTGCAAACTCATCATGGACTCATAAGACACATAGTAGCTAGTTCAGTGGTATGTATTCCTGTATTCTAAAGGAAGGCAGGATTTAACCTAAAATGAATAGAAAATTAAATCTAGGGATATATTTACTGTGTACAATTCATTGTGTAATTTATTGGAGAATTTTACAGTAGATTTTATAGTATATAATGTAAAATATTAAGGATGTTTTCAGGTAGGGTCTACAGAAAAAGGTTTCTATCTAGTCATTGCATTATTATGCACTTCGATCTAATTATATGATCTATCTTCTGAATGTTAAAGTTTATTCTAATATTTTGTTTAAAAAACTTTAGTAAATGCGTACATGTAACAGGATTGTACCATTAAAAATAAGAGGGAGGATTTTGTAAATGGCATGTGTTTGTTCTGTAAGAGATTCTTAAGATCACAGAATCAGAATTGTTGTTGTTATTTTTAAAGCTGAAATGCATTTTAAAGATGATACATATGAAGAGTTTGTTTTGAACCTGTGCAGTTACAATAATGACCTTTAATTCTTTCCTAACAGCCAAGATGGAATTAATTGGTTATTTCAATATCTGAGCTCATCTTGTCTGGAATTTTAAGAGTCTCTAATGCGTTCTGTTAGGCTTATTTAAATATGCTGAAAGTACATTTTGAAGTGTCTTGGCATTTTTTTTCTCTACAGTCTGCCTTTCATCTTTTTCCATATTATTTATAGGGAAAAGTCTATTTTCACTTTGTTGTAATTTTGCTTTGCTCAAGATATCTCTTCCCGATAATTTCTTTTCTTATTATTACCTATTTGTTTGTTTTTCTACCAATTCTCAGCTTGAACTTATGTTCTGGACATTTTTTTTCAAGGATAGTACTCTACCACTAAAGCCACATCTCTACTTAACCATGAAAGCCAGAACATGGTTAATCAGAGATTTTTTAAAATCCCATGGACTTTTCCTTCCTTGGGCTGGCTTTGAACCCCTATCCTCAGATTGCAGTCTCTTGAATAGCTAAGATTGCAGGTGAGCAACCAGTGAGCCAACAGTGCTTAGCTGACAGTCTCCTCTCTTAACTGTGTTTCCCATATTGAGAATATTTCATGATTGGAAATCAGATACTATTTACAAAATCTTGAAACTCATTTACACTGAATGGAGGGATCAAGCATCTATTTTCTAAATAACTACCATGCTGCCATCTTCTGGTTATCTTGCAAAAAAACAATTTAAGTTCACAAACTTAAGTGCATCTTGATATTTCGAAATGTCTTTAAATATTTCAATGAATGACTTGAATAGTCACTAATCCCTACATTCCGAATTCAGAAGGCTTCAAAACTGGAAGCAGGTGATACCATCTTTAATCTTTAAATATAAAATTTGAGTGGATTGCCAAATACAGGAAAATATATATCCAGCAATTAGCTATATCATCTCTCAATGGAAGGGCTCTTTAATTTTTGATATTTTTTCTGAATTACTCCTTATATAATTTCTCTCCTATTTCCCTGATGTGACTACAATGTAATCATCATTTTCCCAATAAGTATGAAATATTCCCAAAGCCACAATTACTGCTGATATTAGTATGCTGGTTAACTCTGTTGAAGGTAATAGATTGAACCACTTGCCGATTTGTATGCCATTTTGTTTATTTTGTGTTTGCTTTTGTTTTCAGTGTTTCCAGTATCTGCCATAGCAGCCTGGGAGCACAGGAAGGAGAATGGAAAGCAAGGGCTACAGTACCTATATTTAGAGACTTTCCTGTTGTGAGCATTCATTAAGGCCTATAATATCCCCTTGTAATGTTACTATAAACTGATATTAATATTCTTTGTGAACACTCACATTCACTCAACTGGCATTCCATCTTTATATGCCAGGAGACAAAGACAGAAAAATTATATAATGACTAAAAATTAGATAGTGACTACACTGAAACTTGATTTTAGAATGTAAGATGTTACCCTGACTGTTCCAAATTCAAATGAATAGTTGTATTCAATGGCTCTAATGCCCTGTGTTATTTTCAGATGGCCATTGAAGAGTATAAACCAAAATAGCACATTGAAAATCAGAATGTGAATGGCCCTAGTAAATATTTAGCAACAGAGGATTTTTCTCAACTGTTTATTAAGTGCAATCCAAAAATCTAAAGCAGCTGAGACAGGTGCTAATTTCATTCCTGTTATTAGTAATTAGTGATGAAATTTAATGGCATTTTGTAAGTAGGTCTGAAGCACTTGCCATATTAAAAAGGGCTTAAAAATAAAGGGGCCATTAAAATGTAGTTTTAAAGCTTAATAGACTTGGGCAAACAGGTATTTTGAATAATCAGCATCCCTGAAAGCATAAGCCAAGTTTAAATGGTGAAATTGGCCCATTGATTTTTGGATACAGAGCTGACCTTATGCCTGAAAGAGACAGCGCAGGTGTGTGAGAATTGTATTCTAGCCAGTGGATGTTTATTGAACTGTAGGAAAATTTAAATTCCTTTCACTATTTTGTATTATGGTGTGGATATGATTTGAGTGTGCTCCTCAAATATTGCTGTGCCAGAATTTGTTGAGATTGGCAAAGCTTTAACAGCTTTAAGTCTAGTAAAAGATCATGAGGTCACGCAGGAAAATGCCTGTAGAAGGGATTAATAAATAATTCTCTTGGGACCCTAGGTTTTTTTGTTTATTTGTTTGTTTTGTGCCGATCCTGTGGCTTGAACTCAGGGCCTGGGCACTGTCGTTGGCCTTTCTCAAGGCTAGAGCTTTACCTCTTGAGTACAGAAACACTTCCAGCTTTTCTCTATGTGTGTGGTACCAAGAAATCAAACCCAGATCGCCATGCATGGTAGGCAAGCACTCTACCACCAGGCCACACTTCTGGACCCCACTAGATAGTTTTAAGGAAAGTGCATTGTTTTTTTGTTTTCTGAGGTTTTTTTGTTATTTTTATTAAAGTATTTATTAACATTTATTTTTATATCATATTTCAAATATCATGTTTAACAAGTATTTAAGAAGGGAATCTCTGTACACAATCACTGGCACTTAGGTTTTAGAATGTAATTAAAATTAAGCATTAATCTATGTAATAAAACATTATGTATGTAAAGTATATAGCCCATCATAGATTTTTATGTCTATGTACTTATATCTCCAAAACAATGTCCATAATATTGGGTACCCAAATATTAAATCATCGCTCTTGGATCTAATATTCACATATTACTATTTTGATCTTGACTTATCTCACTCAACATGATTCATTCTAGCTTCATCCACTTCCCAGCAAATGCCATTATTTTATTTTGTCTGTTAGCCATGTAGAATTCCATTGTATACATGTACCTCATTTTCTGTATCCATTCATCTGCAGTAGGGCATCTGAATTGATTCCATCACTTGGCTATTGTGAATAGTGCAAAGATGAACATGGCTGAGCAGGTGTCCTTATCATATCCTGGGTTATGATGCTCAGGATAGATGCATAGGAATGGTATGGCGGGATCGAAGAGAAGGTCTATTTTCAGTTCTATAAGAAACCTCAAAGCTGCCTTCCAGAGTGGCTGAACTTGTTTACATTCCCAGCAGCAGTGTAGTAGGGTTGCTCTTTCTCCACAACCCCACCAGAAACTGTCATTGTCTGAATTCAAAATCTTGGCCATTCTTGTTGGGGTAAGGTGGTATCTTAGGGCTGTTTTTATTTGCATTTCCTTTATGACCGGTGGATGATGAGCCTTTTCTCACACGTTTTTCTGCCATTTTAACCTCTTCTTTTGATAAGTCTCTCTTTAGTTCCCTTGCCCATTTAACGATTGGTTTGTTGGGTTTGGAGGGACAGACATAAAAATCTATGCTGGGTTATATACTCTCTCTACATATAATTTATAAAAATGTTTTATTACATAGATTATTATGTTTCTATGGCATAAAAAGACTCACCTTAATTTTAATTATGTTCTAAAATCTCTGTGCCAGTGATTGTATATAGAGATTCCCTTCTTGAATACTTGTTTGTTAAACATAACATTCGATTTGCATTTCTTTTAACAACTCTTAAGATTCCACCTCACTCCAGTTAGAATGGCCAGGATCAGGAAAACGAATGACAACAGATGCTGGAGGGGATGTGGCCAGGAGGGATCACTACTACACTGTTGGTGGGAGTGCAAACTCATTCAACCACTATGGAAAGCAGTGTGGCAGTGCCTCAAAAGGCTAAACATAGAACTCCCTATGACCCAGCAATTCCACTACTTGACATTTACCCAACCATTCAGAAATAAGGACATACTAAACCCACTAGCACAACAATGTTCATTGTAGCACTATTCACCATAGCAAAGATATGGAACCAACCTAGATGTCCCTCAGTTGATGAGTGGATCAACAAGTTGTGGTATTTGTACACAATGGAATTCTATGCTGCTGTCAGAAAGAATGATATCACCCCATTTGTTAGGAAATGGAAAGACTTAGAGAAAATCATATTAAGTGAAGTAAGCCAGACTCAAAGGAACTTAGGCTCAATGGTTTCCCTCATTTGTCATAATCAGTAGAAACCTTGGGTTCTACTAGCAGAGATTTGCAATAGAGCAAAATCTTGATACATAAGGCCATATAATGTGAAGCTAATTGAAAGGACCTCCAGGATGTAGAAACAAAAGCCATATAATGAATGATTGTTGTCCTTAATGTACTATGTTGTCTCTCATCTCCTTTGCTGTCCCTTGGGTATCTCATATTGGTATAGTATCTCACTTTTTTATCTGATATATTGAATTTATTTGTATTTGGATATTTGAAATTTGATAGGGAAGGGGGGAAAACCAAGACGGGTGGGGGGTGTGGGGGGGGGAGGGAAACGGGTACCAAGACATGTGAAAGGGTATCAATGTATGTGAATTAATGCACCTTCTATCTGGCAAATATCATGTAACCCTTTTACTAATTACAATAAAAAAATAAAAAAACATAACATTCGACATATGATGGAAAAATCAATGCTAATAAAACCTTTCTGGGCTTAAACTTAGGGCCTAAGCTCAGTCCTTGGGCTTTCTCAAAGGCAGAGCTCTACCAGCTGGGCCCGTCATACCATTTCTGGCTTTTTTCTATGTATGTGGTTCCGAGGAATCCAACCTGGGTCTTCGTAAATACTAGGCAAGCACTCTACCACTAGGCAAAATTCCCAGGCCCTACGCTAATAAAATATTTTTAAAAATGATAATAGATACAACAAAACCCAACAAATTTGAGAAGAAAGAGTGAATAACTCAAAAGTGGACTGTCCTGGATAGAAAACATCTCTTTTCACAAACTTGGGAAGAAGGGAATAATGCATTTAGAAATTATATGTCAATGCCACCAGAAAGAATGACATTACCCTATTCATAAGGAAATGGAAAGACTTAGAAAAAAATTCATATTAAGTCAAGTAAGCCAGACCCAAAGGAACATAGGCTCCATTAGTACACATCTAGGATTCTCCTAGCAGAGGATCACAGTATCTCAAAAATCTATGTACATATGGCCATATAAGATGAGGCTAAACAAAGTGAACAGTAGGATATGAAAACAAGAGGTTTATCTTTGTGATTGTTGTTCTAAATGTACTATGTGCAGTTATTTCTTTTCTCTTGTTTTTTCCTTTATGGACAATATAATGTGGTTACTGTATCTGACTTTGGCTCCTGGTGTATTGTATATCTGTTTATTTGTTTACTTGAAATACGGAAGGGAAGGAGAAAAAGAAGATGATTGAGAGGGGGTAGGGGAAGGAAAAGGGAGACAAAATCATGAGAAGGCATATCAATGTTCTACAAGTAATGTACCAATTACTTGATGAATGTAACAGTAACCCCTCTATACATTACCTTGACAAATAAAATGCAACTAAAAAATAAATTATATGTCAGGTGACAAAAACTAATATTAAATCACTAATTCAATTAAATCACTAATTTTCTTGATAAGACAGAAATGCATATTTCAGTAAAATGATTTTTATTTTAATGCTTATGCAAGGGTTTGAAATCAGGCCCTCACATACTCCATGGACTTAATCCTTTAAAGCTGGTAATCTGTGACTTGAACTACATCTTCATTCCAGCTCTTTTCCTGATTAATTGGGAGAGACTCTTATCTCCTGTCCTTTTGTAATTGTTATCAGCTTTCTTAGTAACCAACATTATAGGCTGAAGCCACCACTGCTCAGATTTACAAAATTACTGATTTGCAAAAGACCAGATTGAAGCCAGGTGCAGTGGCTCATGCCTGTAATCCTAGCTACTCAGGAGGCTGAGATCTGATGTTCGAGGTTCAAAGCCAGCCTGGGTACTACAAATAAGTGAGACTCTGATCTCCAATTAACCATTAGAACATGGGAAGTGGGGCTGTGGCTCAAGGGTCGGAGGAAAGCCTTGAGGTGAAGAGCTCAGGGGCAAAACCCAGGCCCAGGGTAGGGTGGTAGCATTTAGCTGAAGTGCTCAGGGACAGCACCCAGGCCCAGAATTCAAGCCCCATGATCCCCCCCACCCAAAAAAAAGACCAAATTGAGTTGAAACATCAAAAATATTCATCAAATAAAGAAGAGAGAGAAGCACACAACAAAGTAAGCCTTTACCAAGGGATACTGAAAATCCATCTTCAGTATTGTAATCATAAATCTTTATGGAGTATATTAATATTTTTGAATTATTTTTGTCAATTGCACTGTATGGAAGAAAAAAATGCCTCTTTCCTCACCCATTGCCTAGTTTATAACCATGGCATCTATAATAATGGAGAAAATAACACTTGTAATAATGTAGCTCAAGGGCACATTTTAGCTACTCAATAAATATATTTGAGCTGAGGGACACTTTATGAATACAAGATGGATAATTATCCCTTCCCCATCTTATACAATGATAAAAGAGATATGATATATCCTCAAGACCATATTCTCTGATGAAATACTTATAATAAGCTCATCTATAGCTAAAGCAGATAGCAATATCTATACCAACTTGAATAAAGCTTGCAAAACAAGTCTTCCAGATTGTAATGAAAATAATTTAAGGGATGTGTAGCATCATTTACATCTTTAACATAAGAAAGGTGATAAAATATTAGTGTATATATTTAGTTATATATACAAAAGCTCAAGCACTGATCTCATGGATCTATATTGAGTTTATAATGAATTTAAATAAAATGTTATAAAAATTAATATCATTTGACTGATTTTCTTGTTTCTTTGGCATATTAAAAAGTAAAGATCCAGAGACTGGGAGTTTGGCCTAGTGGTAGAGTGCTTGCCTAGCATACATGAAGACCCGGGTTCAATTCCTCAGTGCCACATACATAGAAAAAAGCCGGAAGTGGTGCTGAGGCTTAAGTGGGAGAGCTCTAGCCTTGAGAAAGTCCAAGGACAGTGCTCAGGCCCTGAGCTCCAGCCCAGGACTGGCAAAAAAAAAAAAAAAAAGTAAACATCCAAGGGCTGGGAGTGTGGCATAGTGGTAGAGTGTTGTTTCTTAGTATCACATATACGGAAAAAGCTGGAAGTGGTGCTATGGCTCAAGGGGTAGAGCATTAGCCTGTGAAAACCCAAGGACAGTGCCCAAGTCCTGCGTTCAAGTCTCCGGACTGGCAAATAAATAAATAACCAACCAGACAGTTGTTTGAATGGTAATCTATATCAGAAATAAATATGAAACACTTCCATTATCTCAGTTTCAAAATTTAGACCTTTTAAGCTACAGATATGAATGGGATTATTTTTTAAGTGTACATCAAAAATGCCCTGAAAGGAAACTGTCTTTATACTTATAAGTTCTCTTTGATAAAGTAAATTATAGTTAAGCTTCTTTTCTTCTTCTCTAGGCTGCATCAAGTGTAAGTAAGCTAAGTAGGATAAAAGGATGTTCTAATACAGAAAAAGGAAAGGATATGGACCTACACCCCAAAGGGTTTTCCTTTTCTCAAAGACTGCATTTACCTGCCAGAGGTTATCTACCTGTGTTTTAGAAGCATGCTTATCTCACTGTAGGTCTAATTTTTTTTTTTTGGTTAATCACGGAACTTAAACTCTTAACTTGGGCTCTATTCCTGAATTCTTCAGCTCACTTTCAGCCATTGCTTCACTTCTGGGTTTCTGGTGGCTAATTGGAGATAAGAGTCTCAAGGACTTTTGTGCCAGGGCTGGCATTGACTCGCATTCTTCAGATCTCAGTCTCCTGAGTAGCTAGGATTACAGGCATGAGCCACCGACACCAGGCTTGTTTTAATTCTTTTAAATCTACTTAAAAGATAAATGTATGAAGTAACACAAAAAGAAGTATATTTTTGTGATTCCCTCAACAAGATCTTTGTTGTATTAAGAAATGTAGCATTAAGTGGAAAGGTATGAGAAAGGCTTAATTTTGTTAACTGATTGATAAAGAATTATTTACATTTATAAGGTAACAGTTCTTCTGCTTGAGAATATATTTAAAATTAAAGGTTAAAGTCATCAAATAGAGGGGACCTGTCTCTCATATTCCCTATAAATCTCCCTATGTTTTATTTATGACATTTATACTGAAGTGCATGTGGGTACAAACTCAAGAAAATTCTGATTACAAAGACTTACATACCAAATAATAGAGATTTTTTTTAAGTTTACATGAGAATAGAGGCATCTTAGGGAATTGTTTTTTTAATACTTTTAAAATATTTATCATGCATTATGTATTAGGATTTTATGAACTTTGATGCTTCCAGCCTCTCAAATGTTGGTAAATACAGGTGTGTGCTACCATGTCTGATTGTATCTTTTAATTAGGAAATTCCATCCACTTACATTAAAAGGTAATATCGATAGTTAAAAACAATCATTTAATTTTGTTAATTATTTTGATTTTTTTATTTATTGTCAAGGTGATGTACAGAAGGTTACAGATAAATAAGATAAATAAGTTAATGCATACAACATTGTTATTCTCTCTCTCACTTTAATATTTTTATTGTAATTAATAAAAGGGTTACATGATATTTGCCAGATAGAAGGTGCATTAATTCACATACATTGATACCGTTTCACATGTCTTGGTCCCCATTACCCTCCACCCACCCCCCATTTTGGTTTCCCCCCTTCCCTATCCAATTTCAAATAACCAAATACAAATACATCTAAAATATCAGATAACAAAGTGAGATACTGTAACAATATGAGATAACCAAGGGACAGCAAAAGAGATGAGAGATAACATAGTACATTAAGGACAACTATCATTCATTATATGGCTTTTGTTTTTGTATCTTGGAGTTCCTTTGATTTAGAGTCATACTATATGGCCTTATGTATCTAGGTTTTGCTCTATTGTAAATCTCTTCTAGGAGAGCCCAAGATTTCTACTGGTTATGATAAATGAGGGAAACCAGTGGGCCTATGTTCCTTTGAGTCTGGCTTACTTCACTTAATATGATTTTTTTCTAAGTCTTTCCATTTCCTAACAAATAGGGTGATGTCATTTTTTCTGACAGCAGCATAGAATTCCATTGTGTACAAACACCACATCTTGTTGATCCATTCATCAACTGAGGGATTTCAAGGTTGGTTCCATATCTTTGCTATGGTGAATAATGCTGCAATGAACATTGTTGTGGTAGTGGATTTAGTATTCCCTAGTTTCTGGATGGTTGCGTAAATGCCAAGTAGTAGAATTGCTGGGTCATAGGGGAGTTCTATGTTTAGCCTTTGAGGCACTGCCATACTGCTTTCCATAGTGGTTGAATGACTTTGCACTCATTCCCTCCTGGGCCACATCCCCTCCAGCATCTGTTGTTATTAGTTTTCTTCTTCCTGGCCATTCTAACTGGAGTGAGGTGGAATCTTAGCATTGTTTTGATTTGCATTTCTTTTATGACCAGAGATGTTGAGCATTTCTTCATGTGTCTTTAGGCCATTTTTGTTTCTTCTTCAGAGAAGATTCTCTTTAAGTCTCTGGCCCATTTTTTAATGGGATGGTTGTTACCTTGGAGATTAGTTTTGGAGTGATTCAATTTTTTGAGCTGTTGATACATTTTAGATATGAAGACTTTGTCCACTGTATGTTTGGTGAAGATCTTCTCCCACTCTGTAGGCTTCCTAAGTAATTTACTAGCTATGTCCTTTGCCATACAATAAAAGGACATAGAAAATCTAGCTTTTAGTTCTGTCAGGGAATATAATTTGTTTCTCCTCATCCATTTCAAACTGAATTTATTTAGCACCAAGCACTGCCTTGCAAACTAAGTTTATAAAGAATATTTTCTGGAGTGCCGTCTAGTTGATTTGAGTATCACTTGCCCTTTATTTTCAGTTAGGACAGATAACCAACTAAGGTGGAGATTAGAGGGTTGGTGATAATGATATTAAACTTAATTTAAAATTGCTTCTATCTTGCCCTTGTAAAACCAAATAGGCAATCAATTGAAATGACTGTGATTAAGATTCTAATGGACTGCAATAATTTCCATTGTCTGCCTAATTTTTCACCAAAATATGTTGAGATTTTTTTTGATAGCTATGATGAAGAGTAAAGTCTTCTGGATCAAAAGAATCACAAACTAGTTTTATCTACGTGTTTTGAGGTTCTGAAGCCAAGTCATGACCTCATACAAGGTAATTATTGGCTCCTCGGTGGTCATAGTCCAATTTAATGTGTAGTTGCTATGCATGAAAGTCATTGCAATATTTGGGCCATCCTCAAATATACATTCTTTCTGCACAGCCTAGAAACTTTAAATGTGTATGTCTGCATGCATATGCATATACGTATAGCTGTTCATGTTATATGTACACACAGTGTTAATTATATTAGTATAATTATACATACATTTGCAAGCCAATGTGCATTTTTTCATTTTTGTGGGAAAGCATTGTATTTCATATCACTCATAGATAAAACTTACAAAGTTAAGAAATGATTGCTTTATTTAATTCTGAATCCCCAAATTTGAAAGCACGACCTGGCTTGTGCTTGTGTTCAATAAATACTTGAGGGATAAATATAACTATCAGGTTTTCCTTATATATTTTGGATAACTCATATTTGCTGCTAACTCTCCCTCATGACAAAATCCTTACAATTTATTATCTCTCCATCTCTGCCTCTCCCTCCTTCACTTCTTTGTTTCCTTTTTTTTGCCTGCAATTACTAACACATGTAACTTCTTTATGAAAAATACTGCTGAAGAGTGCAGTGGCAATATTTTATTATTTCAAACACAGCACAATCAAACCCAGTAGTTGAGCCAATTAGAAGTTGTGTGAAAACGATTCCACAAATAACTTATACATTAATCCAATCAAGCAATATCTTTCAAGACTGTATGTGTATGTCTGCTTATTATTATTAATTTCAGAATCTATCACTTAAAACATTGGTAAGCACAAAAGGATTATACAGCTATACAGGATGTATAATAACTTAAATGATAAGGGACTATTAAGGAAGTGATTGGGGTAAATACTAATTTTACAATTCACTGGCTTCTGACAAAAAGCCAAGCTTACTAAATGCTTGGCAACACTCTTCATTGATCAGAACATGTCACACTTATATTTAAAAAATTTCATCACTCTCAGTGAAATAGCCAAACATCAGAAATAGTATTTTTCCATTAGACTGGACATTAATGTCTACAATCACGATATAATTGTCTTCCTTTGCTCATGTGAATGGGATATTACCTCTAACAATAGTTAGAAATGCTCTTTTTGCGATAGTTCCCATTTAAAATACATCAATGAAACTTTTATTAATGATGATTACCTTCTTGTATAAATGAAATCTCACAGATATCTAGATTAGAACTGGTTTAATTAGACATCTTTCTTCATATATTTTTATTGTAATTAATAACTAATTAAACATCTTAAAACAAAATGTAACCAGTACTTTCTTATTTTTTTTTTGCCAGTCCTGGGCTTGAGCTCAGGGCCTGAGCATTGTCTTTGGACTTTCTCAAGGCTAGAGCTCTACCACTTGAGCCTCAGCACCACTTTCGGCTTTTTTCTATATGTGGTACCAAGGATTCGAACCCGGGTCTTCATGCATGCTAGGCAAGCACTTTAACCACTAGGCCAAACTCCTGGCCCCACCAGTACTTTCTTAATGCTAATAATTTTTACCCAGTTTAAAAATGCTGTCTGTGAGGGCCAAATATGATGTTTATCTTGAAAATCAATTTGCTTTGATTTTTTTTTATCTTGACTATACAGGACAGAACTGTTTTCTTCTTTCATTAACTGATATGTGCTATTATTATGATGAAATCAAGTAACAAAATAATAACGGAGAAATCTAGTGTTCAGAAGGATACTAGTATATATTGGGAAAGACATTGAAAGATACGATGAAAGTGCTGACAAAGCTGTCTTATAACAAATAGAAAAGACAGGAAATATAGATTCAATTTAATGTTATATCTTTTAGGGGTTCCTAGGTATCCATAATAACAGTTATTTTACTTTAGAAGTCAAAGTAGGAATAAGATAAAAATAAACAGCTGTTGTCCTCCAATAATAAGATTTACACCAACAAACATGTACCAAGTAAGAGTTTTATTTATTTTTTTGGGTGGGGTAGGGGTAGATTCTTGTTGCTGTTTTTTTTTTTTCTTTTTTTGTGTGTGTGTGTGTAGTATTGTGATTCACTCAGGGCCTGTAGATGCTAGACTGTCAAGACTCTACTTGAGCTTTGTTTCTGGTCCTGCTTGTTTTGGGTTATTTTGGAGATTCATTTGGCATATGATAGGTGTTCAATTTATACATTCTAGCTGTAAAATAAAATTGTGGATGCTGGAGGGGCCAATTCTTTGATGGTATTTGCCAATCCTCATGACTGTAGAAACTTGCCAAGGTTTGAATACTGTGTTGCCCCAATAGTCCATGTTTTTTTTCATATATTTTTTCTTGTAATTGATAGAAGGCTTACATTATATTTGCCAGAGGCAAGAAACAAGCATAAAGAAAGGATCCAAGTAGGGAAAGAGGAAGTAAAACTTTCCCTCTTTGCAGATGACATGATTCTGTATTTAAAGAATCCTATAGACTCCACTCCCAAGTTCCTTAAGCTGATTTAAAACTTTGGAAGGGTAGCAGGCTATGAAATTAACCCTCAAAAATCAACTGCCTTCCTGTACGCCAACAGTGAGAGGAACGAGGCAACAATCAGGAAAGCAACTCCTTTTGCAATAGCTTCAAAGAAAATAAAGTACCTAGGAATTACCTTTACTAAGAATGTAAAGGACCGTTTTGATGAAAACTTTAAAACTCTAAAAAAAGGAAATTAAAGCAGGAATAAGGAAATGGAAAAACCTCCCATGCTCCTGGATTGGAAGAATCAACATTGTGAAAATGACAATCTTGCCAAGGGCTATCTACAAATTCAACGCAATACCCATCAATATCCCAATGTCATTCTTTAAAGAAATAGAAGAGGCAATCCAAAATTTCATATGGAATAATAAAAGACCCCGTATAGCAAAATCACTTCTTAGCAGAAAGAACAGCGCTGGAGGAATTTCAATACCAAACTTTAGACTCTATTACAGAGCTGTAATAATCAAAACACCTTGGTATTGGCACAAGAACAGGCCTGAAGACCAATGGAATAGAACTGAGGACCCAGATATTAAACCACAGACCTATGGCCACCTAATCTTTGATAAGGGAGCCAAAAAATAGAATGGAAGAAAGACAGCCCCTTCAACAAGTGGTGCTGGCAGAACTGGATAAGCACCTGTAGAAAACTAAAATTAACTCCAAATGGATCAAAGACCTGGAGGTAAAAGCTGACACACTGAAAACTATACAAATAGTCCATGTTTTAAATAAGGGTTTGATCCCCAGGGACTCATTATTAGAAATGTTAGCCAGGTGTGTGTGGCTCTTGCCTATACTACTACTACTACTACTACTACTACGACTACGACTACGACTACGACTACTAGCTACTCAGGAGGCTGAGATCTGAGGACCACAGTTCAAAGCCAGCCCAGGCACGAATCTATGAGACTTTAATTAACCACCAGAAAACCAAAAAAGTCATTGTACATCAAGGGGTAGCGAGGTAGCCTTGAGCTGAAGAACTCAGGGACAACATCCAGGCCCAGAGTTCAAGTCCCACTGCCAAGAAAAATAAATGAATAAATAAATAAATCTATAAATAAATAAACCAACATTCTGTAGACTTTTACAAGGAGGGGTGTTCTGGAAAGTCCTTTTTCTTGCTTCTTGGTGGATAAGATGAGAAGGTTTTCTCCAACATGCACTGTTGCCATGATGTGTTACGTGTGCATACAGCCAATGCTAGGCTTCCTTTCCACGCCATGTCTTGGACTATAAGTCTGAAACTGTGAGCAAAAGCATATCTTTTCTCTTTATAAGTTAAGGTTATCTCAGGACTTTGTTACACTGACAGAAAGCTAATGACACAATAGTTTATGTTACAAGTTACCTAACCCCAGCAAGGCTTTTTTAGAGTTAACATGAAACTATTTCCTGCTGAGTTAATTTAAGAGGACATAGATTTGGACTTAGAATTTACATTGTGTCTTAACAGACCAAATAAAAATGGAATCATTCACATCAATATTTCACAACAACTACTAATTTAGGATGTCAGACATCAGGGGTAGAGAAGAGATAGAGCATGAGAAACAAGTTCTATAATGAGAAAAGAAACACATGAATAAAGAGAAGAGAGTGGGAGAAGGGGAGAAATGGAGAGAAGAAATTATGAAACAGGACATTATTCTTTTTAAAGGTACTTATTTTTATTTAAAAAATTTTATTGTAAAGGTGATGTACGGAGGAGTTACAGCTGCTTAAGTCAGGCAGTCAGTACATTTCTCTTTAAACAGGCTTACCCTGGAGACAAGGACTTATATTATTTTCAAATAATAGCCATAGGCGAAATTCAAAAATTAAACCAAAGCAAGAAATTAGGGAAAGGAAGATAAGCAATTTTCCATTATACCTTCTCTTTAATGTGAAGTTACTTGATTAAGAGACAAAGGGGGGACCATTTGAATCTGCCTTCTTCTTTAAAATGGTAAAAATCTTAGAACTACTGTATCTGTATGAAAGTAGAAACAGAAAAAAAAAAGAAGTCAAAATGAAGTTTTAAAGATCACCATGTTACCCATTCCAAACCATTGTAGACTTCTAGATTGATATTATCAATACATTCTTCCAGCTCAAAAAATATACAATCTCTATAGATAAATATAGTCATTTGCATCTACAATTCCCATTTTCTCCATGGAAACCAAGAGATGTTTCTCTCTTCTATTTCTCCCTAATTAAACCTAGTTACACTAACATAAATACTTGATAAAACTTTTACCATTGGGGCCTGCAGTTTGGCCTAGTGGTAGAGTGCCTGCCTAGCATGCACGAACACCCAGGTTCTATTCCTTGGTACCACATACATAGAAAAGGGCTGGAAGTGGTGCTGTGGCTCAAGTGGCAGAGCTCTAGTCTTGAGAAAATCCCAAAGACAGTGCTTAGGCCCTGAGCTCAAGCCCAGGACTAAAAAACTTTTACCATTTTACAATCTCTCTCTTTCACTAGACACCCTGAAACTCATTTCTTGAGTGAATCTCAAGGATTTATAATTTTGCATAACAACTCAGGGAAGCTATCATCTATACTCAGATGACAGAATTAAAAGTTAAGTAATGGCCGGGAGTTTGGCCTAGTGGTAGAGTGCTTGCCTAGCACGCACGAAGACCCGGGTTCGATTCCTCGGTACCCCACATACATAGCAAAAAGCCGGAAGTGGTACTGAGGCTCAAGTGGTAGACCTCTAGCCTTGAGAAAGTCCAAGGACAGTGCGCAGGCTCTGAGCTCAAGCCTAGGACTGGCAAAAAAAAAAAAAAAATAAGTAATGATCAAACATGAATTAGGTTTTAAAATTAATGAAGAAGCCAGGCATCAGTGTCTCATGCCTATAATCCAAGATAAACAGAAAGCTGATTTTTGAGGATCATAGTTCACAGCCAGTTTAGGCAGAATAACAAACCGATTCTTATCTCCAATTAATCAGCCAATAGTGGGAGCTGGAGACATGTTTTAAGTAGTAGAGCAACAGACAAGAGAAAAAAAGAACAACCAGAAAAACAACAATAAAAAAAAAAACATGCAAGATTGAGAAGCCTTAAATTCAAGTGACAGGACTGGCACAGATAAATAGAATAAATAATTTTTGATAAAAAAGAGTGTAAAGATAATACCTTATCTTTTTTAAGTTACAATGTAGTAAATATC
Source organism: Megascapheus bottae (assembly GCF_031878675.1). Classification (NCBI taxonomy): domain Eukaryota; kingdom Metazoa; phylum Chordata; class Mammalia; order Rodentia; family Geomyidae; genus Megascapheus; species Megascapheus bottae. The sequence goes on from NC_143511.1 coordinate 40,915,349, forward strand.
ATTGAACATTATTTAATATCCAACTTAATCTGCTCTAGATTTTGCAATTAAGTATAGATATTCTCACTTTGGTGGTGGAAAAATGAATGTCAATGTAATTTAGAATATGTTATGCTAGAATTAAAATCAATGGAGCTCCATTTTCAGGACAAGATATCTCACTTTAATTGGAAAGTACTTAGAAGCTTGCTTTCACAATGACTTAGAAGCTGAGTGCACAGGGAATTTCCATAAGATAAAACAAGATAGGCAAACAGGATATTAGATAGGGAGCCAACTAGCAGGAGGAAGAGTGAACCACAATGAAAAGTGAAAGCAAATAGAAAATTCTATAGTTGCCAGAAAACACACACGCAGAAAAGCCTGCCACCCAAGAACAAATGGAGACAAGGGAGAGAAGGACAACTATGACCCACTTCTAAAAGTTAATCAATCCCAAGACATTTATATATTTATATGTATGCATATATAGAGAGAGATACATACACATACCAATATTGAGAGAGCTATATATCAATACGTGTAAACATACACACAAATATTACTTAGTGTGTATATATATTAAATTTCCCCGTACAATATAATAAAACTTAGGTAACAGCCAGAAAGATGCTGCCATAATACTCGGCCAATGAGGAACCGGAGGGAAGAGCTTCTTATTTCTTCTGTATTTCATATCCCTGAATCCATTATTTAAGCTTGAATGACTGCAGAGACCTGGTATCAAGGTTAACTGAGTCTATACTTAATCCTGCTATTTACCTTGTGACCTTAAGCAATTGTCCAAATATCAGTAGATTAAAGTGAATAAGCCCCACAGAATTCATTTGGGATTGAGGCGAAATAAGGAAAAACAATGCTTACTTTTCCCTCCTTCACCTGGCAATGTAAGATTATAATTTCCTTAGTGAAGGCTTAGCTTATACTGTTATTAATGAGAGACTGAATGAGCAATTATGTGGTTTGTTGGGAAGCATTAATGGTAGCAGCAGGCAAGCTTAGAGACAAGCTAGATTGACTTTATTTTCTAATCAATTCTGTGCCAACTCATTTAAGGGAAAATCAAGTCATAAAAAAACCCTGCAACCTGAAGGAACAATTTCACAGTAATGTTTACAAAATACAAAAGGAAATTTGAATATTTTAACTCTTTTCATCTATTCTAACTCCAGGTTTATAAATATTGAGATTTCTTAAAATATATTTCAGTATGTTCATCAGTTAATTATTTGTGCTAAAAAAGCTATTCTTCATGTAAACAAGACACTAACTTTTTCAATTTAGGAAGCCATTTAGTTAAAAAGGTTCTCTAATTACTCTATTCACAAAGGAAGAATGACTTTTAAAAATATGTCTTTATCAGACTTGTACAAAACATTAATATATCACTTCAAGTCAGAAAAAGTACTCATTCATTGAATGGAAAATAGAGCTTTGGAACAACAATATCAATGAAATTCTATTAGGGAAACAGGAAAAAGGAAGACCCACAGTAAGAAAGAAAATATGAATTATAAACATTGAAGCAAATGAAATTAACATTTATTCAACAAATTCTAGATTAGCTGCTCAGAGATGGCTCTGGAAGGATATGAATTTTTACCCTCAAAAGAATTGCAGTACAATGACTAATAGATTAAAAAAAAGATCAATGGAAAAATGACTAAAAGGAGATGAGTGAAAATTTACAAAGGTAAAAGAATACAAGGATTGTGCCAGTAATTTTTAAATAATTTGACAAGGATCTCTCTATGTTGTTTTGGACAATATCCTATACAAATATTTAATCAATAGACATGAACTGATCATATATATTTAACCTCTTCTGGTTCAATTAGGTTGAAAGATGTTTTGAGGACATCTGACTGTAGTGAATGGAAAAGCAACACGTTCAGATTCCAACAAGGAAGATGTTTATAAGAAAGCTTTGGGGGAAGATCTCAAAGAAAAGCTAATTCAAGATAAAGCTGACTTATTCGAACTTCTCTTGTCACTAACTTAATATTGTAATTTCTAAGCTTAATTGTTCATGAGACTAATGAATTTTACATCTGCATATTAAAACCTTATCATGCTTCTTAAAGTTATTGTTAATCAGGTTCTATATTTATTTCTTTACAACTGTTCAAACCCATCACCTTTTACAGGATCAAGGGCTACTGTGGTTTATAGGCAATAGAAATGAAAGATTGTAGGGCCAGGAGTTTCGCCTAATGGTAGAGTGCTTGCCTAGCATGCACGAAGACCAGATTCAATTCCTCTGTACTACATACATAGAAAGAAGCTAGAAGTGGTGCTTTGGCTCAAGTGGTAGAGCTCTAGCCTTGAGAAAGCCCAACGACAGTGTTCTGGCCCTGAGCTCAAGGCCCAGGACTGGCAAATAAAAGAAAGAAATTAAAGATTGCTTAAAATGGCAAGTGATTTCCCAGTAGTTTGTGCGAATTATTAATGTATGAACTGTTTGTATTAGTCTTTCCTGTTGTGCATAGAAGGACAAGTGATACTGCAGGCAGTATGGATATAGTAACAGTTTAAATGTTCAAAAAGCCGACTAAAGATAGAAGAGAATGAAATGAGAGAGGAAGCTAATGGAGGTTCAGAAGGCTCCCAACTAAGAAAATGACATTTCATACTTGGAAGAGAAAGAATGTCTTTAAATTTAGCTGTCAGTTTGAGGTTGGAGGATATGTAAGAAGTTAGAAATCATAAATGACATCAAGGGACAGATAGAAAATAGGTGTATTTATGTAGATGTCACCAGGAGAGTTGACAAATATGATGCAATTATTGAAGTATGTGGAAGAGAAAGACAAATGGAGAGTAGGTAGGATATTGGAGATGTTCGTTACATGAAGTGATCAGCCAAAGAATTTTAAAAAAATGACAATGAAATATAGCAATGAAATCACTAAAGTTTAGATGATTCTGAATTTAGTCTTCACAATAAAGGGTGAATGAAGGGAAAAGTAAATGAATGTCCTATTTCATAATTAACCAAAAAGGAATTTTGTTAATAGAAAATGTCAGGGTACAGCTGATCAAGAATGACAAGAAAGCCAGGTGCTGTGCTCACACCTGTAATCCTAGCTCCTCGGGAGACTGATAGCTGAAGATGGCAGTTCACAGTCATCCCGGGCACTAAAAAGTCTGTGAGATTGTTATCTCCAATGAACCACTAGAAAACCAGAAGTGATGCTGTCGCTCACAGGGTAGGGCGGTAGCTTTGAGCTAAAAAAAACTTAGAGACAACGCTCAGGCTCCTTGTTAAGTCCCACAACCGACAAGAAAAAAAAAGGCAAGGAAATAATAGTTTTTGTGCTTTTACACTGACTTTAAAACTTAGGCTGTCTTGCTGCAGTTTGTACATAGAAAACGAATCCAAAGAGGCTCTGAGTCTTTGCCAATGTCATAGAAAAAATAGAAAACCATTTTCTCAAATTGAACATTTGGTATTGTTTTCTACTTTGTCCTGAGGAAGAAAGATTTTGTGCCACTAAAACAAAACATGTAAGTATGTGTGTATGAATGTATATATGTGTATATATATACATGTAGGAGTGAAGGTATGTACATATTTGCAGTATAACATGGCAAATAGTGAAAGCCACACTCAAAAAAAATAAGACATGACAATATAATAAAGTTCATTAGGCAATTGGTAACTATTATGATATTGGTAATATCATAATAAGGTAACTTAAGGGAAGTAAATGACATATTTTAGTAAGTTAAGGAACAATAGCTAATAGAATAAAAATGAATGTTGAAAAGAGTACACAGAACTACTCATTAATCATATCATTGTTTATTTGAAAATGAAAGGAATAGAGCTAGTGTGGGTATATCCAGCTTTTCAAGACAGAAGAGATGTAAGGATTGAGGTTGATGTGGTTCTCTTGGCATGGAGAGAGGATACATCTTTGTGAATGGGAGAAACACACCCGAGTGAATGATATTGTAATGACACTTTTGGTAGGATTAAGAGATACTGAAGGATTTCTCATGAAGGGAACATCCTTATCAATAATAATGTACTCTAGTTTTTTAAGCATACAGACCTAATTAATTTAATCGTTAACAGCAACCTTATGATAAGTAGAATTAAAAGTTTGTCCAACAAATGTATGAGTTAATCACAGACTCCATTTATAATAAATACTTTCTAAATCACACTTTTTATTACAGAAGAGTAGTCACAATGAAATAATTCTGATGAAAAGATAATACATGATTTGCCAAGCTTGTATTTACCCCCACTCCTGTCCTACCTTGTCCTCTTGGGCGTAGACTACTTCTCAACACTGATATAAGCATCAGTGTGCCATTATACATAAAGACCAGATTTTTGGAGAGCATAAAGAAAACTACCTACACTTTTCAAATTTATAATCTTTGACATTCCATATAATACATTTTTCCTATGGACAAATACATTACTCATTTTATAAATTCACTACTAAAATAGAGATACTAGCTCTTTCCTCTGTTTTCCAGGATTATAATTCATATTAAAGACTATCTTCTCCCTCTCTCTCTCTCTCTCTCTCTCTCTCTCTCTCTCTCTCTCTCTCTCTCTCTCTTTCTCTCTCTCTCTCTCTTTTCCCCCCACACAAATACAATAAAAATAAGCAAAATTTTGTCCATATTATAGTGATATTACAATATACCTTTGGGTTGCTACCTCAGATATTTTTAACACTAATAGACTGTCACAAAAAATAATCTTTGGTGTTGAAGCATTATTTGATTTCCTAAAAGAAAAAATAATAAGAACCAAAATATTACTTTCCCATGACTGACATCAACAAAATGAAAGTTCCCCATATTAAAACTTGTTTGGCATATATTAACAGACAAAGTATGTTTTGGGGAAGCCTTGGGATATAGTCTAGAGATTGAAAATCTATAGTTGTGCTGACCAACAAGAACTAATTCAACAATGGAGGCTCATGCACCTGAGACAGGCTTATCATTTACAATTCCAGCTGCATACTAGACTAAAGCCCTATCCCCAGTGGATTCAGCTATACATCTCCAGTTTGGTCTTGGTCTAGCCACTGGTACAATCTGCTAAAGAACTCATGCCCACCAATTCCTTCGCTATTGTACGCCCTCTAGTCAGCTACAATCTGCAATACATTCTGTTTACCAAGGGACTCTGAGAGATGGCCCTGAAGTGGTTTTATAATTTAGCTGCAGCCAACCTTAGACACATGCTAGCAATAGCTCTGCCTGATCAACTGCACAGTAGGATACATATCCCTCCAAGGCCCAAAGACAGGCCTGCCATTCATAATGAATTTGAAATCCTAAAGCAAAGAAATTTTGTGACTTAGCTCTGCACATATGTTACTGTGATTCCCAGGAAGTCTTGATTATCAAAGAGCCAGGCAAAAGACATACTTTGTCCTATATGGAGACAGACCTATAGTTTTTTGTCTCATTTATGAAACTTTAAATATCCCCTTCTTAGATTTCTGTTGCCTCCCCTCTCAGACACCAACCAGGATCAATCTTATACCAAATACCTACCCAGTGACTCAACAAAGCTCTCTCTGGGATCTTATGGAGTTACACATAGAGGCCATCTACCTTTTCTGTATAGCAGGCCCACTGTGAAATTCCATCTCTTCAGGAGTCAGACAGTAAACAAACTTACCTAAACCTCCATCAAAAGACACATCAATCTTGACCCTTACTGTGGACACAGCAACCTGTTGAATATGTCTTAGGAATCTGGAGGATCTGATGCTAATTGCACACCCATAATCCTAGCTACTCAATAGGCGGAAGATCTGAAGCTTGAGGTCAAAGCTACACCAGACAGAGAAATCTACGAGACCTTTACCTTCAATTAACCAGCTAAAAAGCCAGAACTGAAGGTGTGTCTCAAGTGTAGAGCTCTGTCCTTGAGTAAAGAGAAACAAACCAGAATACCAGCCTGAATTCAAGCACCTAAACTCTGTCTGTCTCTCTCTGTCTCTCTCTGTCTCTGTCTCTGTCTCTGTCTCTCTCTCTCTCTCTCTCTCTCTCTCTCTCTCTCTCTCTCTCTCTCTCTCTCTCTCTCTCTCTCACACACACACACACACACACACACATGCACACACAACATAAACAATAAAGAATAGAAGGGGGATGTGAGAGAGGACTGGGGTTGGTCAATTTTATCTGGTTATGTTGCAGATAGGTATGGAATTATCATAAAGAAAACCTCCTGCATAACTAATACATGCTAAAAATAATCTTTAAGAAACTAGGTAGAAAAGGAATGGGCCTAAATGTAATGAAGGGCCTCATATATGTAAAACCCACAGCTAATAGCATTCCAACTTGCACATTTTTCTTGAAAATTAGGAAAGAGACAAGTGTTCCTCTCCCTTCTACTCAGCACAGTTTTGAAAGTCATACACAAAGTACTTAGGGAAGAAAACAAAAAGAAGAGGAAAGGCAGTTAAGTGAGAAACAAGGAAATTAATTTTCTAAAGCTGTAATTTTTTAAGAAAAAGGTACAAATAGTGAAAACTAATGGATGAATTCAATAAGGTTACAGGTACATCAACTTCATACTCATTTCTATACATTAAAAATGAGGATAGAAATTTGGAATGCAATCCTATTTACTAGAGCACCAGAAAGGATAAACTTAGGGGTTTACCCAGATATATGAAGGTTCTCTAAACTAGAAAATGAAATACTAATGAAGAATTTGAAGAAAACATTCATAGATAAAAGATATCTCAGCTGGGCATAGTGGCTCATGTCTGTAATCCTAGCTAATCAGGAGACTGAGATCTGAGGAAACAAGGTTCAAAACCAGTCTGGGCACAAAAGGACTTGAGATTCTTATCTCCAATTAACCTCTAGGAGATGGGAAATGGGGCTTGGCTCAAGGGTAGGGCGGTAGCTTTGTGCTTAAGAGCTCAGGGACAAGGCCCAGGCCCAGGGGTACGGTGGTAGTCTTGGGCTGAAGAGCTCAGAGACACTGCCCAGGCTGAGTTCAAGCCCCATGCCCCCCACAAAAAAAGATATATCATATTCATAAACTTAAATGATCACCAGTCATAACTTGTATCAAACAGATTACATGGGTTTGATGTGATACCTTTCAAAATGCCTTTGGAAACAGAGAAAATGCATATGAAAAATGAACCTGGAATTTGAGGGTAAGGATGGGAGGGAGAAATTGGGGGAGAATCAAGGAAAGAATGACATTAATTAACTAAGAAGTACTGTACTCATGCCTGACTTAGGGAATGGTGACCTCTTTCTTTTCTCTTCCCCCCCCCTTATGATTTATCTCATGTTCTTACTGTATCTGCTTTTGGTACTTGGTATATTGTATATACCTTTATTTGTTTATTTGAAATAGGGAAGGGAAGGCAGAAAATAAGATGATTAGGAGGGGTTAGGAAGGAAAAATGGGAGAAAAGCATGGGAAACAGAAACAATGTTCAAGAATTAATGTACGCATGACCTGACGAATGTAATTGTGACCCCTCTATGTATCACCTAGAAAATAAAATAGAATTAAAAAGTAATTTAATGCAGTCCCACTTATCCAGCCTTTATCTGATTTGTTGTGATTCTTGGTCCTTATTAAGAAAGTTTCTACCTGTGCCAAGGAGGCCTAGAGTATCTCCTATTCCTTCCTGTAAAGTTTTCAGTGTGTCAGCTTTTACCTCCAGGTTTTGATCCATTTGGAGTTAATTCTAGTGCAGGGTGACCAAGAAGGATCCAACTTTAGTTTTCTGCAGGTGCTTAACCAGTTATGCCAGCACAACTTGTTAAAGAGGCTGTCTTTCTTCCATTCTATTTTTTTGGTTCCCTTGTCAGAGATTAGGTGGCCATAGGTCTGTGGTTTAAGATCTGGGTCCTCAGTTCTATTCCATTGGTCTTCAGGCCTGTTCTTGTGCCAATACCAAGGTGTTTTCATGATTACAGCTCTGTAATAGAGTCTAAAGTTTGGTATTGAAATTCCTCCAGCGCTGCTCTTTCTGCTAAGAAGTGTTTTTGCTATACGGGGTCTTTTCTTATTCCATATGAAATTTTGGATTGCTTGTTCTATTTCTTTAAAGAATGACATTGGGATATTGATGGGTATTGCGTTGAATTTGTAGATAGCCCTTGGCAAGATTGTCATTTTCACGATGTTGATTCTTCCAATCCAGGAGCATGGGAGGTTTTTCCATTTCCTTAGTTCTGCTTTAATTTACTTTTTTAAGGTTTTAAAGTTTTCATCAAAACGGTCCTTTACATTCTTAGTTAAGGTAATTCCTAGGTACTTTATTTTCTTTGAAGCTATTGCAAAAAGGAGTTGCTTTCCTGATTGTTGCCTCGTTTTGAGGGTTAATTTTATAGCCTGCTACCCTTCCAAAGTCTTGAATCAGCTCAAGGAGCTTGGGAATAGAGTCTATAGAATTCTTTGAGGGTTAATTTTATAGCCTACTACCCTTCCAAGGTCTTGAATCAGCTCAAGGAGCTTGGGAATAGAGTCTATAGAATTCTTTAAATACAGAATCATGTCATCTGCAAAGAGGGATAGTTTTACTTCCTCTTTCCCTACTTGGATCCCCTTTATGCTTGCTTCTTGCCTTATTGCACTGGCTAGGAATTCTACTACTATGTTAAAGAGGAGTGGAGAGAGTGGGCATCCTTGTCTCATTCCTGATTTTACAGGGAATGGCTTTAGCTTTTCACCGTTAAGTATAAAACTAGCTGTGGGTTTGTCATACACAGCCTTTATTATATTGAGGAATGTTCCATGGATTCCTAGTTTCTCCAGAGCTTTTAACATAAAGGGATCTTGTCAAATGCCTTTTCCGCATCAATTGAGACAATCATGTGGTTTTTGTCCTTGCTCCTGTTGATGTGTTGAATTATAGTAATTGATTTGCGTATGTTGAACCAGCTTTGCCTCTCTGTGATGAATCCTGTTTGATCATTGTGTATAATTTTTTGATAAGTTGTTGTAGCTAGCAAATTAATTAGGAAGCCTACAGAGTGGGAGAAGATCTTCACCAACCTTACAACAGACAAAGGCCTCATATCTAAAATATATCAACAGCTCAAAAAATTGAATCACTCCAAAACTAATATCCAAAGTAACAACCATCCCATTAAAAAATGGGCCAAAGACATAAAGAGAGTCTTCTCTGAAGAAGAAACAAAAATGGCCTATGGACACATGAAGAAATGCTCAACATCTCTGGTCATAAAAGAAATGCAAATCAAAACAACTCTAAGATTCCACCTCACTCCAGTTAGAATGACCAGGATCAGGAAAACTAATAACAACAGATGCTGGAGAGGATGTGGCCAGGAGGGATCACTACTACACTGTTGGTGGGGGTGCAAACTCATTCAACCACTATGGAAAGCAGTATGGCAGTGCCTCAAAAGGCTAAACATGGAGCTCCCCTATGACCCAGCAATTCCACTACTTGGCATTTACCCAACCATCCAGAAACTAGGACATACTAAATGCACTAGCACAACAATGTTCATTGCAGCATTATTCACCATAGCAAAGTTATGGAACCAACCTAGATGTCCCTCAGTTGATGAATGGATGAACAAGATGTGGTATTTGTACACAATGGAATTCTATGCTACTATCAGAAAAAATGACATCGCCCCATTTGTAAGGAAATGGAAAGACAGAAAAAATCATATGAAGTGAAGTAAGCCAGACTTAAAGGAACTTAGGCTCAATGGTTTCCCTCATTTGTCATAATCAGTAGAAATCTTGGGCTCTACTAGCAGAGATTTGCAATAGAGCAAAACCTTGATACATTAGGCCATATAGTATGAAGCTAATTGAAAGGTCCTCTAGGATATTGAAACAAATGCCATATAATGAATGATTGTTGTCCTTAATATACTATGTTATCTCTCATCTCTTTTGCTGTCCCTTGGTTATCTCATATTGTTACAGTATCTCACTTTGTTATCTGATATATTGAATTTATTTGTATTTGGTTATTTGAAATTGGATAGGGAAGGGGGGAAAACCAAGATGGGGGGTGGGGGGAGGGTAATGGGGACCAAGACATGTGAAAGGGTATCAATGTATGTGAATTAATGCACCTTCTTTCTGGCAATATCATGTAACCCTTTTATTAATTACAATAAAAATATGAAAAAAAGAAAAAAAATAATTAAAAAGTAAAAAAGTAAAGAAAAAATAGCAAAATTATGAGGTAAAACATGTTATAAATTTTCAATGCAAAATTTCATCCCAATCAGTTCATTTCATTTTGAAAACATAAGCTTATTCCTTCAGCTGTTACATAAAATGAAACTATTTTTTTAAAAAAAACTTAAGAGAGTTTTACAGACTTTTCTGCCCAAGCTGGCTCCAAACCATGATTCTCAGATCCTCCTGACTAGTTAGGATTTTAAGCTTGAGCTCCTGGTTCCTAGCAAGGTAACTATTTTTAAGTATTTACCTTCAAAAAAACTTGTATATTGTTCAATTGTATTTAATATATCATCTTTAAATGGTTGTACAAAGAGTAGATAGCTCATTTTTTGGCTGTTGTGGAGGTTGAACTCTGGGTCTGGGCATTGTCCCTGAGCTCTTCAGCTCAAGGCTAGCACTCACCATTTGAGCCACAGTTCCATTTATTGCTTTCCTGTTATTAATTCATGATAAGAGTCTCACAGACTGAAGTGGGGCTGTGACTTAATCAGTAGGTCTGTAGCCTTGAGCTGAAGAGCTCAGGGACAGCGCCTAGGCCCAGAGTTGAAAAAAAAAAAAAAGAGAGCCCTATGATCTTTGGTACCTGGGCTGGCTTTGAACACGATCCTCAGATCTCAGCTTCCTGAGTAGCTAGGATTGCTGATAGCAAGTATTGAGCTTATGGAGAAAACAAATCCATGTACATTGTTAATGGGAATCTACATTGTCTAATCACTATAGAGAACCATATGATGGTTCCTCAAAAAGTTAAAAAAAATAGAACTCTCATATGCTCCAGTTATAACACTTAAGAATTTTGAGATATCAGCCCTCTCATTTTCATTGCAGCACTAATGTGTGGAAACAGCCTCAGTGTTAAACAATTGGTAACAGTAAAGAAAATTGTGGGGCTTGTGTGTGTGTTTGCTATTCAACATTAGGTAGAAAATTCTTCCATTTACATCAAGAATGAACATTATAGGTATTTTTTTTTTTGCCAGTCCTGGGCTTGAGCTCAGGGCCTGAGCACTGTCCTTGGATTTTTCTCAAGGCTAGAGCTCTACCACTTGAGCCTCAGCACCACTTCCGGCTTTTTTTCTATGTATGTGGTACTGGGTCTTCATACATTCTAGGCAAGCACTTTAACCACTAGGCCAAACTCCTGGCCCCAAGGTATTTTTTGTCATAACAAAGAATCCAGGGATACTAGGTATACTTAACTGCATACTACAGAATTACATTTACATGTAGAATCTAAAAATATTGAACTCTGAGGAGTAGAAAGTAGAATTATAATTAGGACTATGGGGAAGGGACTGGAAGAATGGTCCCATTGAAGGGTCAGCTTTCTTCCATTTTAAGATAAGCTTTGGAAATCAAAAATATAGCATGCACTCTATAGTTAACAAGACTATTGTTTACTTAAAACTTTTTAAGAAATACATTATGTAGTAAATCTGAAGTGTTCTCAACATTTCAATTTAGTAGCTAGTTGCAGTTTATTAGTGTCTGCTCTAGGGCAAGGAGAGAAGAAATCAGGTCAAAATTGTTACAGACAAGGCAAATAATCTTGACATCTATTAGGAACTTTTAGATCCAGAGTTTATAAATAGTGTTACACCTTGAAATTTTCTCAGCTAACAGAAAAAAGGTGCCAGGGTATCACTTTTAATTTTTTCTTAACATAATGCTAAGTATACTTTGTATCTGTTTTTTCAAATTGGGTCACTTCTTTATTGCTATAAAAAGTGAGTGACCTTGAACAACTTAATTAAGCTTCTCAGCCTTATTTTATTTATATGAAAACTAAAATAGTGACTATAATACCTTATATAGTATATTAAAATTATGATAATTGTGTTTCCTCATACTTGGTAAATGAGTCATTAGGAAATGGTAGTTTCATTGATCTTTGAAGATCTATATATAGAGAGAGAATGTGTAGAATATTTTTGTCTGATACTGAGTAGCTTTCACATGCTATAAGTATTTGTTCTGCTACTTAGCTACACTATACTCCTAGTCCCTGCATGTATATTTCCTTTTTCTATTCCTTTCTCTCTTTTCCTTTCTTTCCTTCCCTCTTTCTTTCTTTCTTTCTTTCTTTCTTTCTTTCTTTCTTTCTTTCTTTCTTTCTTTCTTTTACTTTCTTGTGCTTTAACTCAAAGTCTGAGTGGTATCCTTGACTTTTTTGCTCAAGTCTGTACTGCACTACCTCTATCACTGGAGCCACAGTTTCACTTCCCATTTATGGTGATAAAAGTCTCACAAACTATCTTATTATGGTTGGCTTCAATCATGATCCTCAGACCTCAGGCCACTTTGTAACTAGGGTTGTATATGTCAGCCACCACGGCCCGACCTGAATTTATAGTCATAATGGAAAGAAAATGAATGGTTTTCCATTGCTTATCAGCATGCATTTTATTTAGTCTTTTTTTAAATATTTATTTTTAAACAAACTTTAATAGATGAAATAATTATATATTTCAGGGATCCAATGTAATCATTATATATATATATATGTGTGTGTGTGTGTGTGTGTGTGTAAACAGTGTTTAATGATTATCTCACACTAATTATATTTGCCAGAGCTCATGTTGTATCTTAGATTTTATTATATAAAACTGCTTGTCAGTTCCCCAAATATAGACAAAACTGAAAGCATTTTCTAAATGATGAAAGACACACATAGAAGGGCAAATCATGTACTCTAGGGTCTTATATGAAATCTAAGGAAATCACAGTTAGAAAGTCATGGAATTTGAACTCTGGGCCCTGGGCACTGTCCCTGAACTCATCAGCTCAAGATTACTGTCCTACTCCTTGAGCCACAGCATCACTTCTGGTTTTCTGGTGGTTAATTGGAGATAAAAGTCTCCTGGACTTTAGTGCTCTGGCTGGCTTTGAACCTCGATGATCCTCAGGTCTCAGCCTCCTGAGTAGCTAGAATTATAGGTGTGAGCCAACGCACCAGGCTAAGCCATAGATTTTTTTCATATATTTTTATTGTAATTAATAGAAGGGTTACATAATATTTGCCAGATAGATGGTGCATTAATTCCCATACATTGAAACCCTTTCACATGTCTTGGTCCTCATTTCCCTCTCTCCCACCCCACCCCTCATCTTGTTTTCCCCTGTTCCCTATCCAATTTCAAATAACCAAATACAAATAAATCCAATATATCAGATAACAAAGTGAGATACTGTAACAATATGAGATAACCAAGGGACAGCAAAAGAGATGAGAGATAACATAGTACCTTAAGAACAACAATCATTCATTATATGGCTTATGTTTCTATATCCTAGAGATCCTTTCATTTAGTGTCCTACTATATGACCTTTTGTATTAAGGTTTTGCTCTATTTTATACTTTAAATCTTACTGTCAAACTAAAGGCCAAAGACACAATGTGGTCTTCATAACATCATAAGGTAAATGAACATAATAAGAATTGATATAATATTTTAACCAGAGGGCTGAGAAAAACAAAATGAATAATAAATACTGTAATGGCAAGAATTGACAGTTACACTGTATAAATTTGTGTATTATTTGTTTTCTAATTTAAAATGCTATACACATACAGATACCTTCTAAACTGGAATTTCTTTTCATTTCAAAAGTTCCTTGTGGAGAAAGGCAATATTTTTAGAAAACTTAGGACCTATTTTTGAGGTGAGCATCTGGAACATTCAAGACAAAAATAAATTTTTAGAACTTGTGACATTTTAATTTATAAATTAAAAAATAAGAGAGAAGCATGTTTGTTAGTATAGAAAATCTACAGTATAGCTGGGTGAGGTGGCTCACACCTATAATCCTAGCTACTCAGGAAGCTGAGATCTGAGGATCAAGGTTCAAAGCCAGCCTGGGCACAAAAAGATCTGAGGCTCTTATTTTCAATTAACTTCTAGAAAACAGGAAGTGGAGTCTGGCTCAAGGGTAGGGGAGTAGCCTTGTGCTCAAGAGCTCAAGGACACCACTCAGGTCATGACCCACCAAAAAAAAAAAAAAAGAAGGAAAATATAGAGTACTGCCAGGCCCAGTGGCTCATGCCTGTAATCCTAGCTACTCAAGAAGCTGAGATCATAGGATCACGGTTCCAACCAGCTGAATCACTAAAGAACCTCAGACTGTTATCTCCAATTAATCACTAGAAAATGAGAAGTGGGGCTATGCTTCTAGGGTTAGGGCAGTAACCTTGAGCTTCAGGGCTCAGGGACAGCTCCCAGACCTAGAGTTCAAGCCCCATGATCCAAAAGAAAAAAGAAAAAGAAAATCTTCTCTATAAAGATAATAGCTTAGCCTGATTTATCCATTTTCAGATATATTTAGATAATCATATGTAAATGCATTTTAATAGCTTATGAAAATATTGGTGTCATTTCACATCATGGTATCCCAATCCATTTAAAAAATGGATTTCAGTATTGTATGAGAGAAAGGAGAAAATGATACATAGCTAGTCACAGTGTCACAGTTTCTTGTCTGCTTTAACTTGAATATTCTTGTACACAAGATACATTATTGGTATCCCAAAGTCAAAGTTGCAAAGGGAAGGGAATGAGACAGATCTTTTGACTTAGGGAAGGTATAGTTCATAGTACAAGTTATTATCAATGTATATGTTTGTCTACTTGTAAAAGAGGGATGCAAATTTAATTTCAACTCTATTCAATCCACCAGGGCTTCTAATGTGGCCAGATGATCAGTGGTTATATTAAAAATCATGTCTCATTTCTCTGTGACACATTAGATGGAAGTTGGCCCACGTAAAGAACTTGAGATGAAAAGACACTATCTATGTTCTAGGAGAAAATTCTCAGGAAGAGAATATGCAATTGATTATGTAAGAGAGAATCTGAAAGGCTGAGCAAAGACAAACTGAATCCTAAAAATCTTATGGGCTGACTATACCTTCGGAACAGTGGTATGCAGATGGCCACAATAAAACAGGTAACTCAGTTCCAACTTCACAATCATTTTTAGCGTTTGTTCTGAGGAGTGAGGTATCACATATACTGATGATTGAAGCAAAGCCTGATTTTGATGTTACCAGTAAAAAAAAAATGTGGCCAAATTAGGACAGCAGATTGGACATGTTCACATCTGTGCATTAAACAAGGCAAATAGAAATGTTTCAGAGCCTTCCTATCAAATAGATCTTTGTATCAAGATTGTTCTTTTCCTTTTGTTTTTCAAATGATCTACTAAGCAGTATTCACAAAGTTTATCCAAAGGTAAGGAATCAGACCATTACAAAAGTGTTTTTCAGCTAATAAGTAATGATATCATGAGATTTCACCATGACAGAAAAAGATCTCTTAAAAATACTATGGATATGTCTTTTGGCTAAAATTTGTCAAGATAGGCTTCTCAGACAGGTTTTCTCTTAAGAACAAACTTATTTTACCATGTAGGACTGTGTTACTCGAAACTCAGTATACACGGGAATTTTCATAGGAGTTTGGAGATTCCCTGAACCCCATTTCAGAATGTTTGGATTGTAGCTTGAAGATAAGAGCTTACCAAATTAGTTTTAAAGTATGTCACTAGGATCATCATTCTGCCAAAACATCCAGTACACCAGAGATGACAAAAGAAATGTCATGAAAGGTTTTAGAGCTGACCCTCTTTGGACGATAGTAATGGAACATTAGAACATTAGATGGAAGAGGAAGGTTTCCTATAGACTCACAAAAAAATGGCCCAAATCATCTTTGAAGGAAGCCATGTTTTATACTCACAGGAATTTTAAAAACAGAAGCAGCAAATCTTTTATCTTGGGCACAAGTGATAGCAGTGCTAGGATGTGTGAAACTGCTAGGAAGAATTTCATATAATTCAATAAAAATTTCTTGAATATGTTTGAAAACACGAAGGCTTTGCAAATATTCAAGGAATAATAAAGTTTTTTTTTAGTTTTGGTTTTAAGATAGTACTAAATTGTCAATGAAATACAGTCTTTAACTCTTATATAGAAAAAAAAACTCAAGTAGGAAAATAGAATGTAGAGTTCTAAATGTTTTGTTTTTCACAGTACTTACATTAAGCTCTGTTTTTTTTATCCCTAAGGATAATTTTAAAAATAAAAAAATAAAGCAACCAAATGACACTTTACTGCATACCCCCAAAGTGATTACTTTGTCATTTTCACTTCAATATGACACGTATGCTACTTACAAAATATTATAGATACGTTCTAGGATACTTGGCAAATAAAACAAAATGCCTTAAAAAATCTTAGGACTACCATCTGCTGGATTTCAAGCATGTAAGATATTTTGATGCTTCAGGAAATTTTTGTATAATTGATGCTATATTTTTTTCTGAGAATGCTCCAAATGACTGATTACAAAAATGTATCTTCTTTGTTTAGCTTATGTTGTAGCTTTAACATAATATCCCCAAACCCTATCCCCAATTTGGGCAGGAACCTCATTATTTCACCAATGCTAGTTCCCCTACACACTAGCTACAGAACCAAATATAACCCACAGGTGATCTAAGGATGAAACAGGATTTTCCACTTGAAATGACTTGGCCACTCTCATTAAACATATATGAAAAGATCAAGGCTCCTTTAAAGGGTAGCTAGAAACTCTAAAATTACATATCCCTTTTCTTTTCTTATATTTTTATTATAATTAATAAAAGGGTTACATGATATTTGCCAGATAGAAGGTGCATTAATTCACATATATTGATACCCTTTCACATGTCTTGGTCCCCATTACCCTCCCCTCCACCCCCACCCCCGTCTTTGTTTTCCCCCCTTCCCTAACCAATTTCAAATAACCAAATATAAATAAATCCAATATTTCAGATAACAAAGTGAGATACTGTAACAATATGAGATAACCAAGGGACAGCAAAAGAGCTGAGAGATAACCTAGTACATTAAGGACAACAATCATTCATTATATGGCTTTTGTTTCAATATCCTGGAGGTCTTTTCAGTTAGCTTCATACTATGTGGTCTTATGTATCAAGGTTTTGCTCTATTGCAGATCTCTGCTAGTAGAGCCCAAGGTCTTTTCTTTCTTTTGTTTTTTGTTAGGATAGGCACTCCAGGCAGGGCTAGGTCCTCTCATCTGGTCACTGCTTTAACCCAGGTAACCTCCTAATTGCACCCAGACTTACCAAAACCATCTGGTGCACATGAAGGTTGTCTTGGATCCTTAAACTTGGAGCTGGTATGCCTGTCTGGCGAGCTGAGCCTTCAAACAGGGAAATAAAACTGATTTGCTTTTCGCAGGACTAGCTAAAATACCTGCCTGTAGGTGATGTACATCACACTTTTAAAAGAGGCAACTCCACGTGATGGAGCAATATCCTGCTACAGCAGCAGCTCTTCGAGAAGTGCCAGAAAATGAAAATCACACAAAGGTAGCAGCAGGCCACGTGATTCACAGTCAGTACTGGGGACTTTTCTCATTTGGAAGGACTTGTGAACAAGTCAGATGAGCTGGAAAGCCAAATTGAGAGCAGTGGAAGAAACAATGTGGGGGGGGGTAGCTTTAAGAGAGTTCCTGATAAATTACACCACACTTCAAAATTTTCTTTCTCTTTAGTACTCTGGTGTGGATGCCTATCTGATGGATTCACCCATGGAATTTACATTATAACTGTCCAAGGAATTAGTGGACCTTTTTTTTTCTTTTAAAGATTCTCCAATTCCAATTCTGTAGTACTCTTTTATATCAAATGTATTCTTGTATTTCTGTATCTTAGTTTGGGGTTAAAAGGCACAGTCAAATGTTTTTTAACCCTCCCCTGTCTCCTGGCTTCCATGAGGGACAGAAACATATTTATAAAGTAGAACTCAAATTGGGTAAGATATACATTTTAATTCTCAAATGCATATCAAGTAAAACTAATAGATAGAACATCATGAAAACTGGCATTTAAATGGTTTATTTTACCAAAATATCTGAGCACAAGAGGCAAGTGATGAGAAGACTATATAGACATAAAAACCTATGACTCTATAGACATAATGTTTTATTTCATAAATTAATATGTTTCTGTGACATAAAAACTCTTAGCCTAATTTTGATTGTTCTAAAAACTAAGTCCCAGTGATTGTAAATAGAGATTTCCTCCTTGAACACTTGTTTGTTAAACTTGTCATTTAAAATATGATGTAAAAATCAATGTTAATAAATTCTTTAATGCATATGTCCAGTGTAAGAACAGTGTGTATTTATCCAAGCCTTAAACCTTAAACCCTGTCTTTGATGACTATGCCCTCAGTTAATGCATTGTCTGGTCAGAAACATGTTACAGAGATTACAAAGAAAGTCTTTCAAGTGAACCAAATACATTAGAGTAATATATGTTTATATTATATGGCTACAGAAAAATATTTTTCGAAATGGTGCTCCCACTGACCAAACTTACATGTGTACATTCTTATATCATTTCCCTGTAAGATAGAATACTATTATTATTTTATGTTCAAATTTCCAAGTTCTTGGAAAAAAATCATATTAAGTGAAGTAAGCCAGACTCAAAGGAACTCAATGGTTTCCCTCATTTGTAATAATTAGTACGAACCTAGGATTCTCCTAGTAGAGGATGACAGTAGCTCAAACCCCAGATATAGAAGGCCATAGAGGATGAGGCTAAATTAATGGACCTCCAGGACATGGAAACAAGAGCTTAATTATGAATGATTGCTGTTCTAAATGTACTATGTTTTTCTCTTCTCTTCTGTTGCCCTTTGATAATCGCATATTATTCCAGTATCTGACTTTGTTACTTGGTATATTGTATATATGTTTATTTGTTTATTTGAAATGGGAAAAAGAAGGGGGGAAAAGTTGAAAGGAGAGGGTAGGGGAAGGGAAATGTGGACAAAAACATGAGAAGGGATATCAATGTGTGAGAAGTAATGCATCTTCTATCTGGCAAATATACCTGTAACCCCTCTATACATTAAAATATAAAAATTGTATTGTTTGCTGAAATGTGGCTTAGTGGTACAGTGCTTGCCTAACCCTGAGTTCAATGCCAGAAATGGTACTATGGCTCAGGTGGTAGAGCATTAGACTTAAGGAAAGCCCAAGGACAGTGTTCAGGCCCTGAGTGCAAGCCCCAGAACTGACAAAAAAATTGTATTGTTATTTTAAAGAAGTTGTACATAGGGGTTAAAATTTTTTCCATGTTCTAAATTAAAGCAAAATGGATTACTTTGATAACACGTAGAACATATTTCAAAAACATCAGTAACAAGTGCACTCTTCAAAGACAGGTGCTCTACAGGAGGCTAATATCTGAGGACCAGAGTTCGAAGTCAGCCCTTGCAGGAAAGTTCATAAGATTCTTATCTTTGACTAACCATTAAAAAATAAAAATAGACTCTGTCTCAAATGGTACAGAACCAACCTTAAGAGAAAATGTTAAGGGAGAGTGCCTAGGCCCTGATTTCACATATTAACACCTCAAAAAGAAAAAAAAAACATTTCTGTAATTTCTACTTAGTCGCATCTTTTTGAAGAGTTGGAGACATTTTCTAAGTTAAGTTATTCAGCTGTCTAAATTTACCCAATTACTTGAAAAATATGGTGTGGTGTGTGATTGGTAAGTGGTGGCTAAGTCAAAAGAGTTATTACTACATTCTGGGAGTATTTAAGTGGAAGAAGCGTCTGTATTGATTAAGGAAGATCATTTCCTGGACTACTTAGTAATTCCATCTTGTATAGGCAGAATCTTTAACAGCTTTTTTTTGTGGGTGTGCGTGTGGTCATGGGGCTTGAACTCGGCCTGAGCACTGTTCCTGAGCTCTTCAGCTCAAGGCTACTGCCCTACCCCTTGAGCCAAGCACCACTTTCCATTTTCTAGAGGTTAATTGGAAGTGAGTCTCAGGTCCTTTTGTGCCCTGGCTGGCTTTGAACCTTGATCCTCAGGTCTTAGCCTCCTGAGTAGCTAGGATTACAGGTGTGAGCCACCAACCGGCTTTAACAGCTTTTGACATGTGGAGGATTCAGAAAAGAAATAAAACTGGAACATGATAGAGTTGCAGAAAGAGAGAAATGAAACACCATAAGAACTGAATAAAAAGAATGTAAAGATTATGATTAACAATAGCTCCATTTGGTTATTACAAACAAGCTGTTGACTGAACTTACCTATAACATTTGCCTAAATTAGCACAAAAATGTCACATTAATATCCTCCTCAATTTCTATCTGGAAGTTTGATTGCAATATTAATATCCAATTTGATTTTTGAAAAAGATAATGATGAGACAAGAAATGAAGAGATTTCCTTGACTTAGTGAACTGTTGTGAATAGCCTAGGTTTCACAGGAAAGCTCTTGACTGGCATATCAATGTTAGTTTATGACCTAATCCAGTCTATCCCCAGTGAATCAAAGCTAAAGTACTAGTAGCTGTGTGCTAATTTAAGACCCAGTGACTATTTCCCGCTGATGTTAGATCCAAAAGTTATCATGTCTCTAAAAATGGAATCAAAAAATTTCAAAACACAGTACTACATTGAAACTGTGAGTGTTAGTTACCTTTCAGAGTTTAATGGAGTAAACTAGGAGAAGAGAATGGCGTCATAAGTAAATAAAAAGCTCTTCAGTGCTCAACACAGCTACTAAACAAGAGCAGCCATCAATATAATTTGAAAAATATAAGTGTATAAACAGATGGCACGGACACTCACCAGACACAGAATATTTACTCTTGCTATTAGAGTGGTGATTCAGATCAGATGAGCCAGTAAAGTCAGCTTTTCACACCCAGCCTCTCTCTAAAGTCACTTACATTTAACTCTGCAGCAAAAATATATCTAACACAGACACGCATTTAGCTATACAAGTTTATTTAAAAGCTTGTATTTAGTACTTGTGGAAAAATTAAACTTGAACATTGGTCCTTCTATTGATGTCTCATGGGAATCAAATGCATTAAATAAGAAAACTTTTTTGGAAGCCAGTCGTGTGAGGTCGTAACCCGTAATTCTAAAACTCAAGGTTGAGATAAGAGGATCAAAAATTCAAGATTGACTATGCAACACTGGCTCATACTTACAGTGCTAAATACTTAAGTGTCTGAGACCTAGAAAATGGCAAGAAGAATTTGAAGGCCCCATTGACATGAATAGCTGGCCTAGTGGCAGCACATGCCTATCACTCCACATGCAGGGGGCCAACGTATGAACAATCATAATTCCAAGCAACCTTGGGACTATAACTCCAGTTTCCATATCTAATGAAGAGGTGGGTATCGTGGTTCACACATTGTATTCCAGCTATAGAAGGCGTCATGAATAACAGGAATGGAACTGTAGGCTAGCTCTGAGGAAAAAGAAGACTCTACTTCCAAATTAATCAGAGGAAAATAAAAGGCTGGAAATACCTATCTAGCAAAAGAGCAAAGGTCTGAGTTCAAACTAAATTACCACATAATTATTTTTTTAAGTTTGTTCAAGGTCAGACTGGGCTACATAGAAAGTCTTTCGCTCAAATAAAACTGAAAGGAAACATACATGAAAAGAAATTATTATGGACCAATCTTGACCTTTCTTATGGTGAGGCAGGCAATGTGTAAGACAGTATACAGACAACCTTGCTGTTGTTATTATTATCTTGTAGTTTTCTATTTAGTTTACTCATTAGATGGAAAACTAAAATAAGCAAGGATTTAGGAATATTGTTTTAGATTCACGTGAAGAATTTCAAAGTTCATAATTTCAGGCAATAAATTAATGAAGTGAGTTAATCTTTCTATTTTTAAAATTTCTACTTTTAATCTTTCTTTTTTATGGACACATAAAGTTATATAAAGTTAGGGATAGAAAATATTTTAAAATATGTATGTGTAGATCAAGTTAAATAACATAAAGGAATTCAAAAGTTTTGGAAGCTCTTGGCAGCTTTCAAGTAAATAATACATGGCTATGAACAACAGGGCCATTTTGTGCAATGAGACCTTTGAATTTATCCTGTGTCTCACTACTCATTTGTTTCTTTGACCAGCATCCCATCAAACCAAATCAATTCCCTCCTCACCACTCTGATTGTAATTGCTCAACCTTTTCTTTCTTTTAAAAAAGAGATATTTAATCCCAAACAAAATACTTCGGAGAAGATTTAACCAAATAAATGTACACTAATTAAAATATTAGCCTTGGGAATCTGGAAGCCGTAAAAGTTACAGGTTCAACATGAGATTTTAACAAAAGTATGCAAATATCAAGTTTTTCCTCTTTTTCTATTAAGGAGTTTATTAACACTGATTTTTACATCATATTTCAAATGACGTGCTTAACAAACAAGTATTCAAGAAGGGAGTCTCTATATACAATCACTGGCACTTAGATCTTAGAAATAATTAAAATTAAGCTGAGGGTTTGGATGTCATAGATACAAATTAATCTCTATAATAAAATATTATGTCTATAGAGTCATAAGGTTTTATGTCTATGTAGTTGTGTTTATATTTCCAATACCATGTCCATAGCATTGGGTACGCAAACATTGAGTCCTTGCTCTTGTACTATTTGGATCTAATAGCCACATATTAAGGATACCATGTGCCTTTTGTTCCTTTGGTCTTGACTTGTCTCACTCAACATGATTCGCTCTAGATACATTCACTTCCCTGCAAATGTCATAAATTTTATCTTGCCTGTTGGCAACGTAGGATTCCATTTTATAGATATACCACATTTTCTGTATTCATTCATCTGCAGTAGGGCATCTGGATTGTTTCCATCACCTGGCTATTGTGAATAGTGCGAAGATAAACATAGCTGAGCAGATGTCCTTATCATATCTTGGGCTACGGTGTTCAGGATAGAGGCCCAGGATTGGTATGGTAGGATCGTAGGGAAGTCAATTTTCAATTCTTGAAGAAAATTCCACAATGTTTTCCAGAGTGGCTGAACTAGTTTATAATCCCACCAGCAATGCAGTATAGTTCCTTTTTATCCACAAGCCCGCCAGCATCTGTCATTGTCTGAGTTCAAAATCTTGGCCATTCTTGTTGGGGTAAGGTGGTATCTTAGGGTTGTTTTTATTTGCATTTCCTTTATGACCATGAATGATGGTCATATGCTTTTCTGTCATTTTGATCTGTTCTTTTGATAAATCTCTCTTTAGTTCCCTTGTCCATTTAGTGAATGGTTTGTTGGGTGGGGGGGGGGAGGTTAGTTTCTTGGGTTCCCTGTAGATATTGGATATTAAGCATTTGTCAGATGTATTATTGGTAAATATCTTTTCCCAATTGGTTGGCTGTTTCTCTATTTTTGCAGCTATGTTTTTATCTGTACAGAAACTTTTTATTTTTAGGTAGTCTCATTTATCGAGTCTCTCTCCAATCTGTTATGACTCTGGGATTCTGTTCAGGAATCTTTTGCCTGTGCCTATGAGATCCAGTGTCTCTCTTACTCTATCATGTAGCAGTTTCAAGGTTTCTGGTCTGACATTGAGGTCTTTGATCCATATTGAGTTAATGCTTGTGCACGGTGAAAGGCTAGGATCAATATCTAGTTTTCTGCATGTGGCTGTCCAGTGTCGCCAGCACCAATAATTGAATAGACTGTGTTTGTTCCACTGTATATTTTTGGCTCCATTGTCAAATACAAGTTGACTATAGGTATGTGGTTCTATTTCTAGATCTTCTGTTCCATTGATCTTCTAGTCTATTTTTGTGCCAATACCATGCTGTTTTTGTTGCTATGGCTCCATAGGAGAGTTTGAAGTCTGGTATTGTAATAATACCTGCATTGCTCTTTTTGCCTAGACTTGTTTTGGCTATTCTAGGTCTTTTCTTGTTCCATATGAACCTTTGAATTGTATCTTCTAATCCAGTAAAGAATGTCTTTGGGATTTTGATTGGGATTGCATTGAATTTGTTTATCAATTTTGGCAGTATGGCCATTTTCACTATATTGGTTTTCCCTACCCATGAGCATGGGATGTCTTTCCATTTCCTGGTGTGTCCTCTTTAATTTCTTTTGTTAGGCTTTTATAGTTTCATTAAATAACTCCTTTACATCTTTAGTTAAGTTAATTCCTAAGTATTTTATTCTTTGGAGGGCTATTGCAAATGGGATTATTGTCTTGATTTGGACTTCTATTTGTGTATTGTTGGTGTACAAGAAGGCTACTGACTTTTGTATCCAACTTAATTTTGTATCCTGCCACTTTGCTAAAGCGGTTTATTAATTCCAGGACTTTGGGGGTGGAGCTTATTGGGTCACTCAAGTAGAGGATCATGTCATCTGTGAATAGGGAGATTTTAATTTCTTCTTTCCCTATGTGGATCCCTTTAATATCCTTCTCTTGCCTTATTGCTCTGGCTAAGGGTTACAGCACTATATTGAAGAGAAGTGGAGAGAGTGGGCATTCCTGTCTAGATTCTGATTTTAAGGTAAATGGTTCCAGTCTTTCACCATTTAGTATAATACTGGCTATAGGTTTGTCATATATGGCTTTAATTATTTTAAGGAATGTACCTCTTATTTCTATTTTTTCTAGTGCTTTCAACATGAATGGATGTTTTATTTTGTTAAATGACTTCTCCACATCCAAAGAAATTATCATATAATTCTCATCCTTAGCTCTATTTATATGATGTATTCCATTGATTGATTTGCCAATGTTAAACTAGCCTTGCATCGGTGGGATGAAGCCTACTTGATCGTAGTCTATATTTTTTTTTTGCCAGTCCTGGGCTTGAGCTCAGGGCCTGAGCACTGTCCTTGGACTTTCTCAAGGCTAGAGCACTACCACTTGAGCCTCAGCACCACTTCCGGCTTTTTTCTATGTATGTGGTACCGAGGAATCGAACCCGGGTCTTCATGCATGCTAGGCAAGCACTTTAACCACTAGGCCAAACTCCCAGCCCCCGTAGTCTATATTTTTTAAATTTGTTTCTGGATTCTGTTGGCTAGTATTTTATTGAGGAGTTTTGCATCCATAGCTTTCTCTTTTTTTGTTGGGTCTTTCCCTGGTTTGGGGATGAGTGTAATATTAGCTTCATGAAATGAGTTTGGTATTGCTCCTTCTGCTTCTATTTCTCAGAATAGTTTCAAGAGTATATGTGTTACTTAATCATTAAACATCTTGTAGAATTCCTCAGTGAAATCATCTGGACCTGGGCTCTTTTTGGTTGGCATTTCCCTGATTGCTTCCACAATTTCATTGTATGAAATTTGTATGTTCAATTTGTTTACCTCATCATTTTTCAATGCAGGTAGCCTATATTTATTTAAGAAGTCATCTATTTCTACTAGAATTTCTTGTTTCTTTGAATATAGGCCCTGGTAGTACTTCTTCATAATGGACTGAGTTTCTTGGATATCAGTCGTGATTGTTCCCATGGGGTCTCTAATCTTGTTTATTTGAATCTCCCCTCTCCTTTTTTTGATTAATCTTGCCAGGGGTCTGTCAATTTTGTTGACTCTTTCAAAGAATAAACTTTTTGATTTATTAATTTTGTTTATAGTGGATCTTATTTCAATCTCTGTTATTTCTGATTTTATTTTGTTATTTCTGTCCTTCTAGTTGTTTTAGAATTAACTTTTTCTTGCTCCTCTAGGTGCTTCAATTTATTTTTTAGGTTATTTACATGCTTTTCTGTCTTTTTAATATGCACTCCTAATGCGATAAATTTGCCCCTTAGAACTGCCTTTGCTATGTCCCATAAGTTCCTTTGTGATGTCTCTTGATTGTCACTACATTCAAGAAAGTTTTGAATTTCTTCTTTGATCTGATCTGTAACCCAGGAGTTATTCAGAAGTGTGTTGTTCAGCTTCCAAGTGTTTGAATTTTTTTTTTTTACTTTTACTGTATTCTTCAGAACTAGTCTGACTCCACTGTGATCAGATAGAATGTATGGGATTATATCAGTCCTCTTGTATCTGCTTAAATTTTCTGTATGAACTATTATATGATCTATTTTGGAGTGTGTTCCATGTGCTGCTGAGAAAAATCTATAAAGTTTCGCCGCTGGATGGAAGACTCTGTGTATATCTGTTAAGCCCAGCTGGGCTATAGTGTCATTTAAGTCAATGGTGTCTTTGCTTATCTTTTGTTGAGCTGACCTGTCATTTCTTGAGTGTGGCATATTGAAGTCTCCCACTATCATTGTGTTTGAGTCTACCTTGTTCTGTAATTCTAAGAGAGTTTGCTTGATGAATTTTGGTGCTCCCGTGTTGAGGGAGTAAATGTTTATTACTGTAATATTGTGGGCAAAAGCTCTTCCTCTTTAAGTTAGTGATCACAGTATCTAAATTTTAAGCTTTTCTTTGGTAAAGTAAAATGCTGTGGCTAAGTAATACTTACAACATAGTAAACATTCCTTAATTGGTTTCCATCTATGACAGGTCTACCTCAAATTCTTCTGGTCATACTTAATCTCAAAAATCTAAGAAGGGACAGGCCAGCTTAGTACTTGGATGGGAGACCATAATTCATGCTAATTATGATTTTATTAGAACTGTTATAAATGTAGTTAGTATCATAGGCATTGCCAATATCGCTGAATGAAACTTCTCTGGATCATTTCATTTTCATAATGCTGACAAGATGAAAAGCTTAAGATCAAGTGTTCACACCGGGAGAGAGTTGGTGTGATACTTCTACTTGTACACAGGTGCCATATAAATTCCACAGTCAATGAAGGGCTGTTACTATGTTTTAGAATGTATGTATTTCTAATGAAAGTGTCAGATGAGGACTAAAATAATACAAGAATTATTTGTACTCATTACAAGTATTAGCAAAATTTCAAATTAGCATCTGTCAAAACCTTAATCAGGAATTTTCTTTTCCTGATAAATTGAAGAATGTAGTGTATAACTCCTATTTACCCAGGATGAATTAAGACAAGAAAAGAGAAGGGTTATGAAGCTGAGAACCAAGAGAGAGAGAGAGACAGACAGACAGACAGATAGACAGAGAAAGAAAAAAATACTTTAATATCAGGGAACTAGAATAAATAAAATATACCTGTATAAATTAAATTTACAAATGAAAGAAAAAGACTATCTATTGGAAAGAGTTGCAGAGAATAATATACAGAAAGTCGGAATTTTGAATTATTCCAGGCTAATGCATTAGAAGGTGACCTTGATAGCAATTATTCTCATCCATAAAGAAACAACTCCAGCAAAGGAATGTGAAACAAGGATAAATGGCAGCAGTTAGCAAAGATAATTAAACAGTGGGAAAAATGAAGAGAAAATTGTCACTATAGATAATTGATTCTTCTTAACACATTTTCAATGAAAAGTAATTAAAAGCTAGAGCAAAAATCCTATTGTAGTAGTTATATTTGTTATATGACTATATTTGTTATATAAAAGACAGAGTTATTTCTGTATATGAATATTATTTTTATATAGTGCTTTATGACTTCTTTCTTTGATAGTACTATGCTTTGCATTCAGGATGCAATGCTGCTTTCTAAGCAAGCACTCCAATCCTTGAGCCACATTCCACAAAACTTTGTTTTATTTTTGTCTTTAACAAAGGCTTAAACTATGACCTACACAGACTTCAGTTGCCACTCCCCTACCTCTGATTCCCAAGGAGTTGAGGTTACGTGTTGATACATATACATGCAATCATGCCTGCCCTGTTCTCTGACATAGAGTTTTACTAACTTTATTCTTCTGTGTGCTGGCCTTCAACCCTTCATCTGGTTCTTCCATAGCTAGGATTACAGATCTGTTTCACCGCACATATGGCCCAGTGTTGTCTTGATGAGCTAGTATGTAAAAGGTTATTTCCTAGTGGGGTGATTAAAAATCCATTGTATACATCATGGACTTGTTAAAATAAAACCCCTGCCTGCAAGTACTGTCAATAAAAAGGATTCCTTGCTTTTTATTCTCAATATTATTAACAATAACTATGTCCAAACATTCTTGGATACTTAACTATGTGCCAGACATGATGCCAAATAATGTGTTCAAAAGTTGAGAGATGTTTAGTGATTTCTCTGATCATGGAGACAGCATCCAAATCTAGACACAACATGACTGAGAAGATGTTGATCACCATGACATACCAAATGAATCACATGAGTATCTGATGGAGTCACACAGACAAGAAGCCAGTAGCTAGGAATGAGCATACTAAGGGCAATGGCTAGCTCTGAAGTAGCACATGGGATGCTTCAGGGTCTAATCTACATGATGACTGGATGTCACCAAGTATGCACTTCCTGAGGAATTTCCCTCACCTATGATAACTAATACTAAAAAGGATACCAAAGAGTCTCTGTAGAGTACCAGACAGGAAATAACTTTAGACATTTCCATGTAAGCAGGCTTTGCTGAAAATATAGTCAGTTCTACTGTTGCTACATGGAAGGAGAAATAAAACACGGTAGAAAAAAATGAGGACAGCTGGGTTTCAGTACACTTTTGTTTGTTGAGAATTCATAGTTCATATATACAAATGCATATGTATGCATATATATATATATACATGTACACAGATATATAACTGTTAAAGCTGAGCCTGACTCCATTTTCTGTTCATCCCTTTTGTGGTAGGAATAACTTTCTCAACTGAATATCACTCTTCAATTTCCTTTTCTCCCTGGTGTATTGAGACTTTCTCTCTCTCTCTCTCTCTCTCTCTCTCTCTCTCTCTCTCTCTCTCTCTCTCTCTCTCTCTCTCTCTCTCTCTCTCTCTCTCTCTTTCCATGAAGGATAATGGTAATATGGTCTATGTGTGTGTGTGTGTGCGTGTGTTTCTGTGTCTCTGTATGTTTCTGTGTATCTATGCATAGACATTATTCTCTTGGACAATATAAAAACAGAAGAGATAACTTGTTCATCCACAGTCTACTCTGTGAACCTCTAGCTCTGCAGTATGTAAATCCTCGGATACTTAGTGTTACTTTGCTTCATTAGTTGCATTAATTTCCTATCTTTTACAACTTTTAGTATATTATACACTGTGGGATTAATGCCAACAGTTACAATTATAGCCCTTTTTTATTTTAAATTTTATTGTAAAAGTTAAGTTACATAAATCAGGTAATGAGTACATTTCATTCTGAAAAAATGTTACCCCTCACTCATTTTCTCACACTCCCCCATCCATGGACCCTTCTGTCAAGTTGTAAAGTTCATTTCCAACATAGTATCTAGTGACTATCATTGTTGAATTGATTCATGCTTTGTTCCAATTGCTTCTGTCATTCTCCTGCACATCCCGAAATCAGATACAGTTATATACAAGACAAAGGGTACAAAAATCAAAAGTGACAACAGGGAAAAAACAAAAGGAAATAAAAAGGAAAAGGAATAACTGAAAGGAGTACAATAAAAAAAAACTCTTCTATCTATTTCTTATATGGTGTTTGGATAGAACCTCATGGTTAAAAGCTTTGTGTATTTCACCATATAAAATGATGCTTATTTAAATGAACTCCTAATGGTTCTTTTTTGTTTTTTCACTGGGTAGCTCTATGTTTTTTTTTTTGAGAATTATGGACATTCTTTCTACAGATTGTGAGCAAGTCTAAATCAGAAAATAACAGTGTGTTTGGATTTCTTTGTAAGTTGTATCCTTGTCAGCATATGTCATTTCTGTTTGTTTGTTTTGTTTTGTTTTAATTTATTTTTTATTGTAATTAGTAAAAGGGTTACATGATACTTGCCATATAGAAGGTGCATTAATTCACATACATTGATACCCTTTCACATGCCTTGGTACTCATTACCCTTCCCCCCACACCCCCCACCCGTCTTGGTTTTCCCCCCTTTGTTTTTTTTTGTTTGTTTGTTTGGTTTTTTTTTTGTGGGTCATGGGGCTTGAATTCGGCCTGGGCACTGTCTCTGAGTTGTTCAGCTTAAGGCTACCACACTACCCTTGAACCAAGCCCCACTTCCTTGTCATTTTTGATCTCCTGAACAGTGAGCTTTCCAACTGGGTGAGGTGGATTTTCAATATAGCTTCCTTTTTCTTTTTTGCTTTATTTTCTATTGTCAGATAACGTACAGAGGGGTTACAAATATATTCGACAGGTAGTGGGTGCATTACTTCTCACACATTGATATCCCTTATGTTTTTGACCCATTTTCCTCCAATAACCTTCTCCCAATCATCTTGTTTCCTGCTTCCTTTTCCTATTTCAAATAAACAAATAAATGTATATACAATATATAAGGTAACAAAGTCAGATACAGTAACAATATGAGATTAACCAAAGGACAAAAAAGAGAAGAGAAATAACATAGTGCATTAAGAACAACAATCACACAAGATAAAGCTCTTGTTTCCATATGCTGGAGATCTACCATTTAGCCTCATCTTATATTACCCTATGTACCTATATTTTGAGCTATTGCAATGCTCTGCTAGAAGAGTCCTAGACATGCAAATTACTACAAATGAGGGAAACCATTGAGCCTATGTTCCTTTGGATCTGGCTTACTTCACTTTATATGATTATTTTCCAAATCTTTCCATTTCCTTAAAAATGGGGCAATGTCATTTTTTCTGATGGTAGCATAGATTTCCATTGTGTATAAATACATCTTTGTGATTCACTCATCTATTGAGAGGCATCTGGGTTGGCTCCATATATTTGCTATGGTAAATAGTGCTGCAGTGAAAATCCTTGTGCTAGTGGCTTCAGTGTATTCTTATTTCTGGAAGTTTGGGTAAATGCCAAGGAGTGGAATTGCTGGGTCATAGGGGATCTCTATGTTTAATCTTTTGAGGAACCACCAAACTGCCTTCCATAGTGACTGAATGAGTTTACACTACCACCAACAGTGTAGTAGTCATTATCCCTGTCCGCATCCCAGCCAGCATCTGTTGTTGTTAGATTTTGTGATCATAGCCATTTTAACTGCGGTGAAGTGAAATCTCCAAGTTGTTTTGATTTGCATTTCTTTTATGGCCAGAGATGTGAATCATTTGTTTATGTGTCTATAGGCCATTCTTACTGCCTCTTCAGAGAAGTCTCCCTTTAAGTCTTTAGTCCATCTTTTAATGGGATGGTTGTTTCTTTGAAGATTTGTTTTGGAGTATTTCAATTTTTTTAGCTGTAAACAGGAGCTCTTTGTTGTATAACTAGAGAAGATCTTCTCCCACTCTGTGGGCTTTCTATTTAAGTTGCTAGCTATGTCCTTTGCAGTTTAATGCAGACCCATTTGTCCAAACTTTCTTCAATTTGTTGTGTTTCTGGGTCTTTATTAAGAAAGTTTCGACCTGTGCCAAGGAGACCTAGTGTATCTCATGTTCCCTCTTGTAAAGTTTTCAATATATCTGCTTTCACCTCCAGGTCTTTGATCCATTTGGAATTAATTATGGTGCAGGGTGACATAGAAGGATCCAACTTCAGCTTTCTGCAGGTGCTTAACCAGTTCTGACAGCACCACTTGTTGGAGAGGCTGTCTTTCTTCTATTCCATGTTTTTGCCTCCCTAATCAAAGATTAGGTAGCCATAGGTCTGGGTGTTGATTCCTGAGTCTTCAGTTCTATCCCATTAGTCTTCATACCTGTTCTTGTGCCAGTACCAACCTGTTTTAGTTACTGTAGCTTTGTATTGGAGTCTAAAGTTTGGTATTGAAATTCCTCCTGCACTCTTCTTTTTGCTAAGAATTGTTTTTGCTTTACGGGTCTTTTATTATTCCATGTGAAATTTTGGATTGCCTCTTCTATTTCTTTAAAGAATGACATTGGGATATTGATGGGTATTGCATTGAATTTGTAGATAGCCCTTGGCAGGATTGCCATTTTCATGATGTTAATTCTTCCAATCCAGGAGCATGGGAGGTTTTTCCATTTCCTCAGTTCTGCTTTAATTTCCTCTTTCAGGATTGTGAAGTTTTCATCATAAAGGTCCTTTACATTCTTAGTTAAGTTAATTCTAGGTATTTTATTTTCTTTAAGGCTATTGCAAAAGGAGTTGCTTTCCTGATTGCTGCCTCACATCTCTCGTTGTTGGCATAGGGATAGCAGTTGATTTTTGAGGGTTTATTTTATACCTTGCTACTTTGCCATAGTTTCAAATCAGCTCAAGAAACTTGGGAGTGGAGTCTATATGGTTCTTTAAAAACAGAGTCATGTCATCTGCAAAGAAGGAAAGTTTCACTTCCTCTTTCCCTGTTTGGATCCCCTTTATGCTTGCTTCTTGCCTTATTGCTCTGCCTAGGAATTCTAATACTATGTTAAAGAAGAGTGGAGAGAGTGGGCATCCCTGTCTTGTTCCTGATTTTAGAGGAAATGGCTTTAGCTTTTTCTGGGTTTATCATAACCAGTCTTTATTATACTGAAGAATGTTCTATGGATTCCTAGTTTTATCAGAGCTTTTAGCATAAAGTGGTGTTATATCTTGTAAAATGCCTTTTCTGCATCTATTGAGACAATCATGTGATTTTTGTTCTTGCTCCTGTTGATGTGTCGAATTATATTAATTGATTTACATATATTGAACCAGCTTTGCATCCCTGTCATGAATCCTGTTTGATCATAGTGTATATTTTTTCATAAGTTGCTAAAGATGGTTATCCAGTATTCTGTTGAGAAGTTTTGCATCAATATTCATCAAAGAAATGGGTCTATAGTTCTCTTTCTTTGATAAATCTCTGTCTGGTTTTGGGATGAGGGTTAAGGTGGATTTTTAGAATGAGTTTGGCGGAAAGTCTTCGCTTTCAATTTCATTGAAGAGCTTGAGGAGTATTGGTGTGAGCTCTGCTTTGAAGGACTTATAGAATTCAGCTGTGAATCCATCTGGCCCTGGGCTTTTCTTGGATAGGAGGTCTCTTATTTCCAATTCTATTTCAGTACTTGAAATAGGTTTAATTATTTGGATGAGGTTTTCTTGCTTAACTTTGGGTATTTTAATATTGGCGAAATATTCATCTGTCTCTTTTAGATTCTCAAATTTGTTGGCATTAAGGTTTGAAAAGTATTCCCTTATGATGCTCTGTATCTTGGTAATTTCTGTTGTCATATTTCTAATCTTGCCTTTGATTTTTTTTATTAGGGTGTCCTCTTCCATTTTTGGTAAGATTTGCTAAAGTTCTGTCAACTTTATCAATTTTTTCAAAGAAACAACTCCTTATTTTGTTGATTTTTCTGTTTTTTGGACTCTAATTCATTTAATTCTGCTTTAATTTTAATAATTTGCTTTATTCTACTGGAATTGGGATTGGTTTGTTGCTCTTTTTCCAAGAGCTTAAGTGTACCCTTCAATTGTTGGTTTGAGATTTTTCCAATTTGTTAATGTAGGCACTCAGAGCTATACATTTTTCTCTGAGTACTGCCTTTGCTGTGTCCCAAAGGAGCTGATATTTTGTGTGCTCCTTTTTTAAATTCCATAAACTGTTGAATTTCTCTTCTGATTTCCTCAATGCCTTACTGGTGATTCAACAATGTGTTGTTCTTTCTCCATGATTTTCAGAGTTTTCCTTGGTGGAGATTGGTGTTCAGTTCCAATTTGATGCCCTTGTTAGTCTGACAGAATGCAGGGAATAATTTCAGTGTTTCTGAATCTGCACAAGTTTGCTTTATGCCCTAAAATGTGGTCTATTTTAGAAAATGTTCCATGTGCTGCAATAAAAAGAAAACGTATATTCTGGTGTTTCTGGTTGGAATAATCTGCTGACGTCTGTTAGATCTAGTTGGTCTATGTAATTGTTCAATTCTGAGGTTTCTCTGTTGAGTTTTTTTCCTGGAGTGGTGTGTTATAGTCATCAGTAATCACTGCGTTTGGATCTATGTGTGGTTTTAGTGTAAGTAAACTTTGTTTGATTAAGTTACGTGCTCAAGCATTATGTTTGTAGATATTTAGGATGGTTGTACCCTCTTGAAGGAGAGATCATTTTAGTAGTATGTAATTACCTTCTTTGTCTCTTCTCACTAATTTTAGTTTGAAGTCTATTTTATCAGATATGAGAATGGCAACTCCAGCTTGTTTATGGAAGCGTTGGCTTGATAGATTTTATTCCAGCCTCTCACTTTCAACATATGTTTGCTTTTGAAGACAACAGACACAGTTGGATCTTGCTTTTTGATCCAACTAGACAGTCTGTGCTGTTTAATTGGAGAGTTAAGTCCATTGATATTGAGGGTCAGGATTGAAAAATATTTATTAGTTCCTGCCATTTTTTTTTGTTGTTGTGCCTGGGACTTGTCAATTCTTGCTGTAATTAGCTGGTATGATTTTTAGGTGCCAGTTCTCTGTCAGGAGCATGTTTGTGTTGATTTTCATTGGGTAGAATGTCCTTGAAATTTTTTCTGTAATGCTTGTTTGGTCCCTAAATAATGTTTCAAATTTTCCTTGGTATCGAAGGTTTTTATTGTTCCCTCTGCTATGGATGGAGCTTAGCTGGGTACAGCATTCTTAGTTGGTAGTTATTTGTCTTTAGGGCATGACATACATCATTCCAAGCCCTTCTTGCTTGCATGGTCTCTGCTGAGAAATCTGTGGTTATTCTGATTGCTTCTCCTTTGGAAGCAATTGTTCTCTTCTCCCTGTCCACTTTTAGTTCTTCAGTTAAGCAATTGACAGTGGTGTGAAAAAAGAACTAAACTTTATCTCATTCTCAAATCGAAGTCACATTTTAATAGATTATAATTTAAACAAAGGGAATGGTATAAGATAGAAGAGTCTTTTAGAATCTTTTCTGTATTTGACAATAAAAACTGAGGATATTTATTTGAATAAATTTTTGAAACATAGAATTTTAACCTTTGTATATTATATTATTTGACTTTTTTCTTTTTTTTAAATTTTTTTATTGTAATTAGTAAAAGGGTTACATGATATTTGCCACATACATTGATACCCTTTCACATGTCTTGGTACCCATTTCCCTCCCCCCCCCCACACCCCCCCCCGTCTTGGTTTTCCCCCCTTCCCTATCAAACTTCAAATATCCAAATACAAATAAATTCAGTATATCAGATAACAAAGTGAGATACTGTACCAATATGAGATAACCAAGGGATAGCAAAGGAGATGAGAGACAACATAGTACATTAAGGACAACAATCATTCATTATATGGCTTTTGTTTCAATATCCTGGAGGTCCTTTCAATTAGCTTCACATTGTATGGCCTTATGTATCAAGATTTTGCTCTATTGCAGATCTCTGCTAGTAGAGCCCAAGGTTTCTACTGATTATGACGAATGAGGGAAACCATTGAGCCTAAGTTCCTTTGAGTCTGGCTTACTTCACTTAATATGACTTTTTCTAAGTCTTTCCATTTCCTAACAAATGGGGCGATGTCATTCTTTCTGACAGCAGCATAGAATAGAATTTTAACCTTTGTATATTATATTATTTGACTTTTTTATCTTTCTACTACTTTAAATATGGTATTCACTAAATTTTTAGTCTTGGTCCATCTTTTAAATTAAGCTAGATTATTATAATTCTAAAATATTTTCAAAACCAATTTCCAATTTCATGTGTTTCGTAAAGCCAACCCTGCCAGAACATCAATGCAAATAAAAGACAAGAATGTCAAAACTTTTAGCCCATTATTCAAATGAGGAGTATCCAGTATTCTTTTTTGTTGTTGTTAACTTTCTTGCTGGGGTAGTATATAGAGGGGTTACATTTTTATTTTTCAGTTGGGTGAATTACTTCTCACACATTGATATGCCTTTTCACATTGTTGTCCCCATTTCCCTCCCCACCCCCTCTCAATCAGTTTGTTTTCCTCATTCCCTTCCCTATTTCAAATAAACAAATAAATGTGTATACAATATATCAGGTAACAAAGGCAGTTAGATTAACCACATGAGATTAGCCATGAGGGCAAAAAAAAGAGAAAAGAAATAACATAGTACCTTAAAAACAACAATCACAAAGATAAACCTCTTGTTTCCATATCCTAGAGTTCATATTGTTTAGTCTCATCCTATATGACCATATGTACATAGCATTTGAGCTATTATGATCCTCTGCTAGGACAATCCTATATGTGTAGCATAAAGTATTCTTGTGTGTAATTGTGCCTTTTACTCTATTTAAGGTAATACTCAAAAAATTTCCCCAGGGGCGGGGAGTTTGGCCTAGTGGTAGAGTGCTTGCCTAGCATGCACGAAGACCCAGGTTCGATTCCTCGGTACCACGTACATAGAAAAAAAGCCGGAAGTGGTGCTGAGGCTCAAGTGGTAGAGTGCTAAGTCTTGAGAAAGTCCAAGGACAGTGCTCAGGCCCTGAACCCAAGCCCAGGACTGGCAAAAAAAAAAAAAATTCCCCAAACTGCCAGTAGTATTAATATTTGTGCTATCCATTTGCGAGCCCTGTATATTTGACACATATCAACCTTTAGAATTTGCAAAGGAAAACAAAAGTATGTTTCTCTTTTGACTTGCCATATAGCCACAAATCAAGTTGTATGGAAGAAAATTCAATAAAGATCTAATTTCTTAGTTTTCTTTATTGCTAATGAATTATTTATTGGCTTCTAAATGATTCAAGATCTGAGTAGTCCTGATGTACACTCATCATTCAGGCGCTTTGGGCTGTGAGCCCAATTAAGACAGACTGCCCTATTTTCACAGAAGCAGAAGTTATAAAATGCTTGAAACTCCAAGTCACAAAATCTAACATAAAGCAATATGAGGATATGATGGGAAATGTAAAAAAGCCAGAAAAATCTGTGACCCATCAATACATTGTGTATAATATTTAGTGTATTTTCATATACTTTTCACTAGAGCCTTCCAGCAATGTCTAGTAAAATTATAGAAGGGCTCTGCATAATGTATTAGAGGTTCTCTCTGTATCACTGAATTATAGAAATGAACAGCAGAAGCTAGGATGGCCCCAAGGTTGCATTGCTTGGAGTGCTAAGAGACAAATGTGCAATGACCTAAAGAGAAGCATAAGGCAAAGAAACAGGATCCTGTTTCCCTAGGATTAGCAAAATAATTATCCATGAAGTAAGGCTATAATACAGAAGGTCTCAAATAATGAAGTAGAGTTAATGCAAACATCCAGCCCCTTTAGAGGAAATGCACTGCTCAAAGAAAATTTGATGAAACATTTGATGCTAAATATCTGTTGGTAAGAAAACATGAAATATGTTAAGGCTGCCTCAATTTTTCTGCTAGCCCTGGTTTGATATTAATACCTGTCTCAACTTAATTTAACTTTTATTTATTCAATTTTCTCTTATCTCCTTCCTTCTTGGGTGGGTACATCCAAGAAAAATGCCCTTGCTTACTAGGACTAGGTGAGTTCTATTGACAAATCAGCTACAAAGCACAAAATACTGAAAAAGTGAGGAGAGAAAGTGGGCAAAATAAGCTAGAATTTACTACAAATGGGTAACTTAAGCATGAGAAAAAAATGATAGTATTTCTTAAAGAATCAAGAACATTCGTCTTACTTGTTTTATTACTGAGCATAAACCCTAAGTGTTTTACCAGCAGGGATTTTGTGTTTGTTTGTTTGTTTTTAATAAATGCTGAACTCCAGTCCCTCTACCTCATGAAAATGGTGATGAGTTTTGTCACAATATCGAGTCTGTGCCTTCAATGTGCAGCACTGGAAATGGAATCAACCACATCTGCATGGATTTGTCTTTCTGCTAACAACAGAATTTTTTTGCCAAGTTCTCAAAAATGTTTTACCAATTGTTGCCTGGGGATGAACCACTATTCTGCTCCTTCCCATTTGACTTGGCATATATTAAGAAGGATGGGGAAAAAAAGAACAACACTTCATTGAAATTGAAACCTGAATAAGTTTAAATGCCTCCTGAATAAATGTGCGGTATCTCTCTCCCAGGCCTCAGTAATTGCTTTTTTATTTATCTCAAACCATTTTCAACCTCTCTCTTAGCCTAATAGAGTCACTCCCCGCACAGGATGCAGGCTCTGCTGATAGTAAATAAATAAATAAAATCATGCAGTTTATATTACTGCTGGTGGAAGCTGAAGTTTTACATTTATATATTAAATTAAAATTACTTTCTTTATAAACCCATCTCATATAAAATGTAAATGGTAGTTCAGTCAGGCAGGAGAAAGAAGTTGGTTACTTTTAGAACCAATATGACTGAAATTTCAATTTCAGGTCAAATACATTTCATGAGCTACACAGACATTTTTAAAGATACTAATATGGCGTATTCATTCTAATCATATTTAATATCTGTCTTGAGTAAGCCTAAAACTCTCAGTCAAAGAAAGAGGGCATTAATAATTTTTAAAGAAGCATGGTTGATGAATAGTCCACTTAAAGTAAATGAAAAGAACTCAAATGGAAAGAAATAATTTTAAATGAACAAAAAGGAAGTGTAGATACAAAGAAAGCATTATCATTGTACACCGAGTCATTATCTGTGTCAAAAAATTCACTCCTTAACACCAGTCAGAGCTTTGTACTTCTTCTAACCACTCAGGGACTGTGATCTATAGTCTGTGCAATTGTGTCAGTGAATAGAGAGCTGCAGGCCCTGAATTATAAAAAGGACACATTTCAATAATGAGAAATCTTTCTCATCATTAATAATACAGACTATGTGATATTCTCCAGGTACAGTATAAGTAAAACACATTTGCTAGAAGTAGATACTTAAGGACATTGAATATGATAACAAAAGTTATGTTTTGTCCATATTTAGCAGCATGCATAATAAATATTTTCTCAGAAAAATGTCACCTATGACTTCGTGTGTACTTCAACTTTCTCCACACTTCAGACTATTCCAGCTAAATAAGTACTTGAGATATTGATAAAATCACTAAATGAAGACTGAAAAACACCAGGCAGGCTGAAGTATCAATACTCACACTTTCTACCTTCAAAACAGATGTAGGTAACTAATATGGCAATGTTACTTGTTTTGGTCAAGCCAATATTTGGACTTCATGTGACATAATAGAACCCAAGGTAACAGATAACTGCTGATTAATGTCTTAGCTGCTTAAGTTAGCATAGTAGGTTGATGACATTTTACTGGTACAGGGAATAAGAATGTGAAGGGCTTTGCTCACATCAAGTTACTTTTTTGAGCAGAAAAGATCTTAGGGCAATTTTTAAATCCGTGAAGAACAGCTCTAAACTCTTACACCAGCCTCCATCAGTTACACTGATTTCCTAGGCAATTGTGTTGAGTCTGAGCCCAATGGAAATGAGTGTGTTTGCTAATTAGTACTGTGTCTTAGCTTTAGGGGCGGGATGAACAGAAAATAAAATAGGCACTTACTGTGATATCTTCTAGTGATTTTTGTTATTCTAGACTCATTGGCCCAAATAACATGACAGGATAATGACCTGGATTCCCCTAAAATGTGCTTTATGTCTTAGAGAGGATGCATTTGGTATTGGTACAGCCATTCTAGACAACATGATGAAAATCATTTTCAAAGCCTGTAAGCTAGTTGGTATTCTGCAATAATACTAGGGTTCTGTAGACGTCATTAATACTGCTGAGCTCTACTGTCATGATGTTGACCAAATCAAATTTCTAAGCCTGTGATGCCAAGGTCACAGTAGACTATGACAGCATCATTGGTGAAAAGTGAGGAGAAGATGGTGAGGTTTCTCTCATAGCAAAACTCTGCTTTTCCATGGTACATATATCATTGTTTTTTTCAAATACTGTCCAATATATTTGTACCTAATTTTAATCAGTAATAAAGAAAGTCACAACTTAGTAAATAAATTAGAATCTTAAAAGTGTTTATCATTGAGCCAGGTGTTTAGCCTAATGTTAGACTGCTTGCCTAGCATGCATGAGACCCAGGTATGATTCCTCGGTACCACTGCATAGCAAAAAGCCAGAAATGGTGCTATGGCTCAACTGGTAGAGCTCTAGACTTGAGAAAGCCCAAGAACAGTGCCCAAGCCCTGAGTTCAAAAAAAGTGTTTACCACAAGACCCCGAGTAATAACCAATCCCTTTGGTATATTTAAAATAAGGCTTCAGCATCCAAAAGTGGCTTAAAAATAACTTCTGGCAATAGGTATCCTGAATAAAGTTCATATGACTATGAATATTATCTGTTGGAGAATGAAAGTCACATAATTGATAATATTATCCCATAGTATTTCCTGTCAAGTGGCCTACAGTGATTTGAAGAGGCTTGTGATACTACACTGAGAAACAACCCTCTTTATTATCTTGTTTCTGCAAAAGGCAACTTTGGGGGATTACAAATGCAGTCAAGAAATTTTATGGTTTATGTATTGTACCTGAAAACTCAACTAAGACCCATTTGAGCTAAATTTCTGAGAATTTCATTTCTGAACTAAGGTTTAGCTTCTGTGTGGGCATGTGTAGGCTAAGGATAGGCACAATATAGCTTCCAAGCTTC
The DNA here is from genome assembly GCF_031878675.1 of Megascapheus bottae. Lineage (NCBI taxonomy): Eukaryota > Metazoa > Chordata > Mammalia > Rodentia > Geomyidae > Megascapheus > Megascapheus bottae. Next base: position 40,955,816 of record NC_143511.1, read on the forward strand.
TTTATCTATTGTTCATCTTTGTTTAGAAGATGGAGATATTGAACAGTTTTACCTACAGTTTTGGATGGTTGCTGTCTTCCATTAGTTTGCAAATGGCATGAATTCACTTTTCCTTCCTTTGCCTATAATGCAAGAATACTGATTTCCAAATGCACTCACATTTCACTACCTGAAATTTCAAATAATTAACAAAACACAGACCCACACATGGGTTCACAGGTGAGATAGAATGTATTGAGGTCCCTTAACTCTTCTCAGGTTTGTACTGTACTTGTGAGGCTCCCACTGCCCATGGCAATTAATTGATTGCTGCATTGACAATGGCCTTCTCTCCAGAGTATCCCTCCAATCTCTCTTTGTGGTTTTCATCATTGTAGAAGATAAGTGTGTTGTCAGTTTGGCAATTTTCTTTCATGAACGCCGCAAAATTGCTACACTTGCAGTGGGTATCTAAAAGTTGGCATCTTTTCTTCAGGAAAAAATACAGTGCTGAAAAAAAATGAAAATTGTATATTGGATCGTCAAAAATGAATAGAACTGTTGGCAAACTAGACACAGCTGTTGGAAGCTTCTTTTTTATAATCAGACAATAAGTTTAAAATAAGAATATTTCATCATGAAAATGAATCTCAGGTTCTTTTTCTATTCTGTCATGATGTATATAATGGTAATGTATACAATGTAACTGAAGGCCATATTTAAATTATGCAGCTTTAAGTGAAGCAAAATAGGAGAATAGAAGGGAAAACAAAAGATTCACAGAGAACACCTAACATTTTTCATACCTCTCCAGTCAAGTGAGTTCATGGGACAAATACACATTTGTTTTATTTGTTTATTTACTTACTGAGTAAGAAGAAAAAGAGGAAGTATAATGTGAAATCTCTATTTTTAAAAAAAAGCATATCTGTTGGGTGCTGGTGGCTCACACTTACAATTTTAGCTACTAAGGCGACTGATATCTGATGATCCATTTCCCTCTCCTTGTGTAAGTGCACAATTATGGAAATTGAACTTGAGTCCTTGGGTAAGTGCTCCTCCTTCTGGGTAATTCTGTCATCACACCCTGTTTTTTCCTGACTTGCTTTAACATAGTGTTCTCTGCTTGCTCAGGCTGGTTTCCTGTCTCCTGAGTATGGAAGATTCCAGGTATATTCTGCCACACTCAGGCTTGTTTTTGAGAGAAGGCCTCACTAACTTTTGTCCAGATTGGTGTAGAAACTTGATATGTTGTGTCCCTATCTTTGCCTTTTTTTTTTTTTCACTCAAGCCTACTGTTCTACCACTTCAGCCACAAGGCCACTTCCAACTTTTTTTGAGTAATTTATTGGAGACAAATGTCCCATGGAATTTCCTTCCTCCGGCTGGCTTTGAACTGTGATCCTCAGATCCAGCCTCTTGATCAGCTAGGATTATTGCTATGGGCCATCACCACCCAGTCTATCTTTAAATAGCTGGGATAAGAAATGCATATAACCCTGGCCTAAAAGTACCTCTTGCCATCCCTGTAACTCAACAGGACTATTATTGAAAATAAAACATGTTTGGCGAGCCGGGAGTTTGGCTTAGTGGTAGAGTGCTTCCTTAGCATGCACGAAGGACAGGGTTCAATTCCTCAGTACCACATGCATAGAAAAAGCCAGAAATGATGCTGTGGCTCAAGTGGTAAAACGCTGACCTTGAGAAACCCCAAGGACAGTGCTCAGGCCCTGAGTTCAAGATCCAAGACTGGCAAAAAAAAGTTGTTTTGAAAAGCCAAAAGGGCATTTAGATAAAACATGTTCATTTTTAAAAGATTTCAATGCATCTAGACAAAGGATGAGAAGATCAGGGCCCTCTCATGGCTCAGGCCTGTTATCATAGCTACACGGAATAATAGCTACAGACAGGCAAAGAGCAGGAGACCACAAGCTGAGAACAGTTTGGTCGGAAATGTAAATAGGAAGGTGATAGTATAAGTCAACACAGGCTAGAGATCACGACCTCACCTTGAAAGTCACCAGATATGTTGGGTGCTATTGGCTCACGCCTGTAACACTAGCTGTTCCAGGATGAGAAATCCCTACTCAGGGACACCCTGGATGTGCTTAGGGATTTCTGTAGGGGTCTGCTGAGCTGAGGTGCTCTGAGTTCTGCAACCTCTTGCTGCACATGATGAGAGGAGCAGCTGCCACTACCACAGAAGGAGGTGAGTTCACAGGCAGAAGCCCACCTTCTCTCACATATTAGGCAAATACTCCCTGGCCTCAGCCACACCCCCCCAGACATTTGTTTCTTTAATTTTACATTTGTTTGGGAGGCTAATTTTGTAGAACCTGGTCTTGAACTCTTCAGCTTTACCTCCCAAGAATCTAGGATTCAAAGTATTCATCAGCTTGCTTGGCTTCAGGTTCTTAACTTAAATATGCCCAAGTTCTGGGAGCAAGTCAATATTATCAGAGAAGGAATACAATTATTAAGAGTCAAAATATTTTTTCCTAAATTTGACAACTAGTTTCCACAGGAGAATGAAAAAGGAAAAGCTCTTCTAGAAGAGGATCACAATGGCTCAAAATCTATGTAAATATGTTCATATAGGATGAGGCTAAGTGAAATGAACTCCAGGAGAGGGAAACAAGAGGTTTATCTTTGTGATTGTTGTTCTTAATGTACTATGGGAAGTTATTTCTTTCCCTTTTTGCCATCATTATGGTGTATCTCATGTTGTTACTGTATCTGCTTTGTTTGCTGGCATATTGTATATATGCTTATTTGTTTATTTTAAATAGGGATGAGAAGAGCAAAAGGAAAAGCAAGATGATTGGGAGGGTGTTGGGGGAGTGAAAATAGGAGAAAAACATGGGAAGGGGTGTCAATGTTCAAGAAGTAATGTACCCACTACCTGTCAAATGTAACTGTAACCCCTCTATATATTACCCCAACAATACAATGCAATAATTAAAAAAATATAAAAAAGAAAACAAAGATAATTATTACTTTGAGAAATATTTAATCTCCAAAAATATAGGTGTAAAATGGAAACCTTTAAAATTATTGTTATTGTTGTTGTTCTTTTATCAGTTGTGCGGCTTGAACTCTGGGCCTAGGTGCTATCCCTGAGCTCTTCAGCTTAAGGTTAGTGCTTTATCTCTTTGAACCACAGTGCCACTTCTGATTTTCTGGTGATTAATTGGAGATAAGAATGTCTTGAACCTTTTGTACCCTGGCCGGCTTTGAATCATGATCTTCAGATCTCAGCCTTCTGAGTCACTAGAATTATAGGCATGAGCCAACAGCAATAGGCTAAATTATTTTTTTCTAATTTCAGATTCATTGTCTTTTCCTGTAGTGAGGGAAGGATACAGGAATACAGGGAGGAAAGATAAGCAAATGCAATCATTGCACTCATTGTATGCCATGTAAAAAAAAATGGACAGTGTAAGTTATGGGTAGGGATGTAGGAGGGAATAGGAGAAAATGAAGGAAGAGGTAACAATGTCCAAAATCACCTGACTGAATTGTAACTCCTTTGTATGACTTCTTCTTTCTTTTTCACATATTTGTATGATTTTATTTTTTTCATATATTTTTTTGTAATTAATAGAAGGGTTACATGATATTTGCCAGATAGATGGTACATTCCCATACATTGATACCCTTTCACATGTCTTGGTCCCCATTTCCCTCCCCCCCAACCGCACCTCTCATCTTGTTTTCCCCCGTTCCCTATCCAATTTCAAATAACCAAATACAAATATATCCGATATGTCAGGTAACAAAGTGAGATACTGTAACAATATGAGATAACCAAGGGACAGCAAAAGAGATGAGAGATAACATAGTACCTTAAGAACAACAATCATTCATTATGTGGCTTATGTTTCTATATCCCAGAGATCCTTTCATTTAGCGTCCTACTGTATGGCCTTTTGTATCAAGGTTTTGACTTTTTCTTAATAACGAGAAAAAAGAAAAAATAGAAAATAATAAAAAAAAACACTTGTTAGATAAAATCAAACGTTAGCATGAATCTTTTTCCTCCCTCATCCTTATGAAAATCATGAACACGAGCAAATAAGATTTAAAATCTGAAAGAGTTTGAGCCAATCCTGGCTCTGGGATGTGCGTCTGATCGTTTAAAAGAAGATCTGATCCAGTCAACTTGAGTGAGATTGTAATATTGGCCCTCTCAGAAGCTGAGCCCAGGCTAACCAGCTGGAATTCTTTCTCTTTCCCTACAAGGGCTAGAAGTGCCAAGAATTTTAGTACCAACATTCTCTTCTTTTGGAAAAATTTCCCTCTTGTTGCACATCTGAGCATAGATCATTATGACCTTTTCTAGCCTATGGCAAACAAGATTAATAGTGAATAGAACAAGGATAATTTTACTGATGTTCTCCACCTAAAAGTTACAATGGAACTAAATGGCTTTAAAAAAGAAAGTGGCCAACAGTATGATGCCAATAAGAAAATTATATAAACAATAAAAACACACAAGCTAAAAACTACGGAGAGAAAAAATGGTATTTCATACCTGGGCACCAATGTCTCATTAATGTACTCTTAACTACTAAGGATGCTGAGATCTAAGGATCCTAATTCAAATCCAGCCCAGGCAGGAAAGGCCAAGAGACTCTTATTTCCTTTTACATGCAAAAAGGAATCAGAAGTGGAATTGTGAATCAAGTGGTATAGTGCCAGACTTGAGAGAGATAAAATACATAACACACACACCAAAAAAAAAAAAAACAAAAAACAAAACAAAAACAACCAAACAAAAACAAAGTGACAGCTTCACCACACCCAGAAATGAAGTCCTAGTTCTAGTGGCTATATTTATATGTGTATCAAAAAAACTAGAGAATAAACCTTAGTGTAAAAAAAATGTGTATATTGAATCAGCTTTCCTGCCTGAGATGAATCCTGTTTGATCATAGTGTATAATTTTTTTGATGAGTTGTTGTAGACGGTTGGCCAGTATTTTGCTGAGCAGTTTTGCATCGATGTTCATCAAAGAAATGGGTCTATAGTTCTCTTTATTTGATGAATGTCTGTCTGGTTTGGGGATGAGGGTTATACTGGCTTCATAGAATGAATTTCGTAAACAGCCTTCATTTTCAATTTCATTGAAGAGCTTGAGGAGTATTGGTGTGAGCTCTGCTTTGAAGACCTTATAGAATTCAGCTGTGAATTTCAATACCAAACTTTAGACTCTATTACAGTTATAATTATCAAAACAGCTTGGTATTGGCACAAGAACAGGCCTGAAGACCAATGGTATAGAACTAAGGACCCAGATATTAAACCACAGACCTATGGCCACCTAATCTTTGACAAGGGAGCCAAAAAAAAAATAGAATGGAAGAAAAACAACCTCTTCAAAAAGTGGTGCTGGCAGAACTGGTTAAGCATCCACAGAAAACTAAAGTTAGATCCTTCTTTGTCACCCTGCACTCGAATTAACTCCAAATGGATCAAAGACCTGGAGGTAAAAGCCGACACACTGAAAACTTTACAAGAAGGAATAGGAGACACACTAGGCCTCTTTGGAACAGGTTGAAACTTTCTTAATAAGGACCAAGAATCACAACAAATCAGAGAAAGGCTGGATAAGTGGGACTGCATTAAACTGTAGAGCTTTTGTAAGGCAAAGGACGTAGCTAGTAAATTAATTAGGAAGCCTACAGAGTGGGAGAAGATCTTCACTAACCATACAACGGACAAAGGCCTCATATCTAAAATATATCAACAGCTCAAAAAATGGAATCACTCCAAAACTAATCTCCAAAGAAACAACGATCCCATTAAAAAAAAAAAGGCCAAAGACATAAAGAGAGTCTTCTCTGAAGAAGAACAAAAATGGCCTATAGACACATGAAGAAATGCTCAACATCTCTGGTCATAAAAGAAATGCAAATCAAAACAACTCTGAGATTCCACCTCACTCCAGTTAGAATGGCCAGGATCAAGAAAACTAATAACAACAGATGCTGGAGGGGATGTGGCCAGGAGGGATCACTACTACACTGTTGGTGGGAGTGCAAACTCGTTCAACCACTATGGAAAGCAGTATGGCTGTGCCTCAAAAGACTAAACATAGAGCTCCCCTATGACCCAGCAATTCCACTACTTGGCACTTACCCAATTGTCCAGAAACAAGGGCATACTAAATCCACTAGCACAACAATGTTCATTGCAGCACTATTTACCATAGCAAAGATATGGAACTAACCCAGATGTCCCTCAGTTGATGAGTGGATCAACAAGATGTGGTATTTGTACACAATGAAATTCTATGCTGCTGTCAGAAAGAATGGCATCGCTCCATTTGTTAGGAAGTGGAAAGACTTAGAAAAAAAATCATATTAAGTTAAGTAAGCCAGACTCAAAGGAACATAGGCTCAATGGTTTCCCTTAATTTTTCTAATCAGTAAAAACATTGGGCTCTCATAGAAGAGATTTGAAATAGAGCAAAACCTAGGTACATAAGGCCATACAATATGACACTAAATGAAAGGACCTCTAAGATATAGAAACAAAAGCCATGTAATGAGTGATTGTTGTCCTTAATATACTATGTTATCTCTCATCTCTTTTGCTGTCCCTTAGTTATCTCATGTTGTTACAGTATCTCACTTTGTGATCTGATATATTGGATATATTTGTATTTGGTTATTTGAAATTGGATAGGGAAAGGGGGGCAAACAAGATGAGGGATGGGGTGGGGGACAGGGAAATGGGGACCAAGACATGAGAAAGGGTATCAATACATGTGAAGTAATGCACCTTCTATCTGGTGAATATAATATAACCCTTCTATTAATTACAATAAAAAATATGAAAAAAAAAGTTGGGAAAGCAATCCCATTCAAAAGAGCCACAACATTTTTTAGGAATGAATTTGACCAAAGATGAAAATGACTTTTAAGATGAAAACTATAAAACATTGATAAAATTAGAAAGGCACAGAAATTGAAAAGACTTATTACCAGTCACCAGTGACAGAGTCCTATAATCCTAACTCTCAGGAGCCTAACTTCTGAGGTTCCAAGCTTGCCCATGAGGAAATTTGTGTCTTTTTTCCTCACCAACTTATCACCAAAACTATGGGAAAGGAGATGTAACTCAATTGTTGGAGTGCCATCTTTGAGCACAAAAGCTCAGGGACAATATTCTGGACCTAAATTCAAGCTTCAGTGCCAGTACAAAAGAAGAAAAAAAATTAGAAACGAAAGGAAAGGAAGGAAAAAGAGAAATAAAGGAAAGGAAAGGAGAGCCTCTTATATTCTCACGTTTATAGACAAGAAGAATTTATAGTTAAACATGCTCATATAAAATAAAGTTATTTACAGATTCAGTGTAATAACAATAATAAAAAATAATAACAAAGAGAAAAACAAAACTACATTTTATAACAGGACATTGAATTACAAAACAATGAGAAGAACAATATTGAAGGTATTAAAATATCTGATTTCAAGATTAACTATGAGGGGATCTAGTTAGTTGTCTTTTTTTAAAGCATAGTATTGCATTAAGACTCAAACATATACTCCAATGAAGAATAAAGATCTTAGAATTGAATAATTTGACATATTTACAGCCAAGTAATTCTTCACAACAGTAACAAACACATGCAATGAAGAAACTTCAACCTCCATAAATGGTGCTGTGAAAACTCACTATTTACAACTGACAATCTATAAGATGAGAGAAATATTAGAGTATTATTAATTTTACTGAATATTAATAACCCTGATTTGTAAGTATTCATTTCAAGAACAAGAACTCTGAATAACGTACTTTAATTTGTATAATGATCTAAATAACATGTTTCTTGAAAGAATAATGCAAATGTATAATAATTATAAAATCTATATTCAACAGCGCAGATCATCACAGAAATTTAATTCAAAATTATAATGAGATAGCATACTCACTATCCCAGTGACAAAGACAAGAATGAAAAAAAGAGAAAAAAGATCCATGAGGATGGATGCTAAGAAAAATGGGCTCTCATACAGTACTTGGGGAAATTAAGTTAGAACAGTCAACACAGAAAATAATATAATTTCTGAAAAAGAATTTAAATGTACAAAGCACTACATAGTAAAGATATGTCACTTCTAGGCTTATATGTAGAGGAAATTAAATCAATATAACAAAGTATTCTTGAACTCTCATCTTTATTGCAGCAGTATTCACAGTAGCCAAAACGTGAAATTCACAGTAGCCATTATATGAAATTTACCTATGTGTCCTTTGAAAGATGAATGGATGAAGCAAATTTGGTTTATAAACACAACTAAATATCACTTGGTCATTGAAGTGAATTCATGATATTTATGGCAAAATAGATAGAAGTAGAAGACATGATCTTAAGCAAATTAGCCAAACTGAAAGACATACATGATCATGCTTAAATATAAAAGTGGGGAAAAGCTCATTTCATAGAACTAGAGATAGAATAATGGTCACCAAAGGCTAGCAATCATAGGGGAGTTGAAAAATGGGAATCATGAGCTGCTAAAAATACATAGTTTGAAAGGATATATTATCATTTTGATCTAAAGTGTTCCCCCAGAGCCCATGTATTCAAAGCTTGGAGGTCAGCCTGTGGTACACTGAGAGGTGGTGAATCCATAGGAGGTGGAGCCTAGTACAAGAAAGCGAACTGGTGTCTTAAGGGAGATATTGGAACCATACCCCTCATCTGCCTTTCAGATAGCTGAAGTGAGTGGATTTCTTTCATCTCACACTTTCGTCTAAAGTGCTCTCTCAAACCACAGGTAGCAAAACAATAGCTTGGATTTAACCACTACAGACTGAAATTTCAGAAGTTCCTGAGCAAAATGAACCTTTTTCCCACTGTTAGTTGATTTTCTTAGATGTATTCCTATACAGCAATAGAAATCAACTCACATGGGAAGTGTAAGTCCTAGTCTCTAAAGCACAATTGAGTGACTATTTAACAGTGATCTATTACATAATTAACAAAGCACTAGAAGAAATCTCAAGAGTTTTCAAACAGGAAATGATGAGATGAATTGCCAATTACTCTAATTTCATCAGAATATAGTATGTACTTGCATTTAAATATCAAAATGTACTCTCTCGATATATATACATGTATATGTATTTGTTTTCTATGTATAAAAGTCAAGGAAAACAGACATAGTGATTACAAATAGAATAACTGTACCCCTTTGAAAAGTGTATTAGTCAGACACCTCAATTGTCAATTGTCTATCATCCTCCCTGATCAGCAGGCTGAGATCTGAGGATTAAGGTTTTAAAACCAACCTGGGAAAGAAATTCCTTGTGGCTCCTCTTATTTCCCATTAACTACCAAACAAACAAACAAACAAACAAACACAAAAATAGCAATAGAGTTGTGGCTCAAGTGGTAGAGAGCTAACCTTGAGCAATAAAATCTCAAACATAGTGTCATAGACCCTGAGGCACAGCCCCAAGAAAACTGAAACACACATACACATGCACACACACACACACACACACACACACACACACACACACACCAGCAACACTGAAGAGAATAATAAGGTGTAATAGAATAGAAAATGGCTTGAAATAAAAAAAAAATGGCAGCAAATGGGGAGGGAGTTTGGCCTAGTGGTAGAGTGCTTGCCTACCATGAACAAAGACCTGGGTTCCATTCCTACATACCACATACATAGAAAAAAAAAAGCTGGTGCTGTGGGTCAAGTGGTAGAGTTCTAGCCTTGAGAAAACTCACTGAGAGTGCTCAGGCATTGAGCTCTCAAGCCCAGAACTGGCAAGTAAAATGGCAATCAAAATACAATAAAACTATCAACAGACATAATCGAAACTATTTTTCATTTGGAATATAAAGTTAGAACAAACAACCCCTGTAATGAGTCTCCCTATGTGGTCTGCAGGATGGAATCAAAATTAAAGGAGACTGAACAGGTTTGAAAACACTGTTTTAGAATAACAAACACTCCAATAGAAAGAAAAGAAGAGATACCTGAAAACAAGAGATATCACAAAAAAATAATTCCCTAAAAAGAAAATGCTTGCACTGAGTGTTTTAATAGTTAATTTCTGGTAGGTTCTATAAGAAAAAGTTAAACAGTTAGAAAAATTCTGGTAAGTACTTGAACTCACAGAGCAAAGTGGGAAGGAAAAGACCTTAAAAGCTTTAAGATAGGAAGGAACAAAGTACTTGTAAAGGATGAAAGACCTGCTATTCAATTGTTCATCAAAAGACTGGGTATAGGAGTTGGAAGAGAAACTCCTAAAAACTTAAAGAGAAAGAAGTCTGAAATCAAAGGTTCCTTTATCTAAAGAAAATAACATTAGCCATGAAGAGCAGGAAAAAATGCATATTTGTACATATATAAGGACTTGGCCTACATACTCATCTTCCCAAATACAATGCATTCAAGATATGCTTAGAAAATAATACACTGTGGGGCTGAGAGTATGGCCTAGTGGTAGAGTGCTTAGCATGCATGAAGCCCTGCGTTTAATTCCTGGGTACCACATACACAACAAAAGTGGCACTGTGGCTCAAGTGACAGAGCACTAGCCTTGAGCAAAATTGTCCGAGGACAGTGCTCAGGCACCGGGTTCAAGCCCCAGGACTGGCAAAATAAAAAAAAAAAGAAAGAAGAAAGAAAGAAAGAAAAAAGAAAAAGGAAACAATACACTATGATTAGGAAATGATCACTAACAGATTTTGACTACACAGTGATGATTACCAGGGATTTTATAAACCTTCATTTAGGTTAAATCATTATAGCTTCACTGTATCCTCTGAAAGTACAAAAGCCAGACACTGCATGTTTTCTTGAAATGAACACAAGGGTAAGGACACAGCCCCCAGATGAAGTAATTTTGGGAAAAAAGCATATATAAAAACAATTCTCTCTATATAAAGACCACTGAATGGAGAGGAAAATATGAGTAAGAACCATGAAGGAAAGTCCAGAATGAGGGGCAGTTGTAACTAAATGAGAAAACTTCTATGAAAAATAAACAAAAATATGAACAAAAATAAAAACTTGGAGCCGTGAGTTTGGGCTAGTGGTAGAGTGCTTGCTTAGCATGCATGAAGGCCCAGGTTCAATTCCTCAGTACCACATAGAAAAAAGGTGGAAGTGGTGCTGTGGCTCAAATGGTAGAGCTCTGTCCTTGAGAAAAGTCCAAGGATAGTGCTCAGGCCCTTAGTTCAAGCCCCACGACCAGAAAAAAAAAAAAAAAAGATTTGTATGAAACACAAATCTTGTTATGGAACAAACTCAAAGAAATCTCTTATGCTATTTATTTAGATAATTAAATTGACTAGAAACTGCCTATTAGGTGATTATTGCTTGGTAATTACTATTGTGTAAATTCATATATAACTATATAATATACATATATTAGATTATTTCACTATCTGTCCAGTTAAACATAGGATAAGTTTAACGATAAAATTAAGTGATTAATTTTGTTTACTATTCACAGAAAATGTATTGGGGAAAAATGTTTGACAGTCTTTAAAGATGGGTGAATAAAGTTAAGGAAAGTTATTACCAAAGATTCTCTATTTTGTGATGTGTCTGAAACATTTCTAAATAAAATTATTGTAATAATTCAAAGAAGACTGGTATAAAAACAAAAAGCTGAAGATTTCAATATTTCATCCTTTTCAAAAATCTAGCTAGAAGCTGGGCAATAGTGCCTCATACCTGTAATAGTTGGTACTTGGATGCTAAGATCTGAGGATCACCGTTCAAATCAAGCCCTGGCCAGAAAAGTCCATGAGACTCTTATCTCTAAGAAACTACCCCAAAATCAGAGGTAGAACTGTGTCTAGGTGTGAGAGTGCTAGCTTTGACCAAAAAAAGCTAAGGGATAGTAAACAGACCTTAAGTTTAAGCCTTAGTACAGGCATACACACACACACACACACACACACACACACACAAACAAATATGACAACAACAAATGTACCTAGCTTTAAACAATAGACAAAGAGTAAAGAGCGCAATGAAGTTTTACAAGTCAGTCAAAAATCTAAATTAACCATATATATATATGTGTATATACATATAAATATATAACACACAACAGAAAAATTTGTCACTATTTATTAGTTCATTTCATATACCTAGGGAAACTTTAAGTGTTCTATATTCCATAAAACAATAAAAATTAACATAATACCAGAAGATTCTTTGACTATATTCCATTTAAATATCTATAAAATATTGTGAGCAAATTACAGAAAGTTGTAGAAATACACAAGAGCAAAAAAATTCCATTTCAATAATACTTAAATAAGATCTTACTATTTTACTAATGTATAAAACATATTTTTATTCAAAAGATATGACTCCTGAAAGATAATTATACATGCAATATAATTTCAAATAGTTTAAAAATTTGTTTACTTATGCACATACATATGAGGAGGAAGGGAAGAATCTGAGAAGAGAAAGCACATATAGAGAGAAGGAATGGGAAGGAAAGAGAGAGAAAGAAAGAACAAAAATAGGAAGAGACTTAAAGAGAAAGAGGAGAAATACCATGTATAAGAACAAGATCATTATTAATTAATATGGATGAATTGTAAATGTATGTAATGATAATATCCTTTCAATTTTTCTGTACATGTGTAGTTTATAATTGTAACAAGTGAAGAGACAAAATTTGGAAAAAATAACTAAAATTGAGAAAGTAATTTTTACTATGCAAAAAGTGACAATTACATGATTTTGTTCCTTCAAGCCAAGAGATGGACAGAATGATTGGAAAAAAGACATGAATCAAGATGCATCATATGTGCAAAGTGACATGCTATATTGAAATCTCTTTTCACAATTACTTAAATATTTTAAATGAGAAGTGAATTATAAAATGAAAATAAAGTTAGATTCTCTTTAGAGTTTTTTCATAAAAATTCTTAACAGCTGATATAATTTTTTCCATATATTTTATTGTAATTAATACAAGGATTACATTATATTCACCAGAGAGAAAGTGCATTACTTCACAAACATTGATATCCTTTCTCATGTTTGGTCCCCCATTTCCCACCCCCACTCCCATCCCTCATCCCTCTCCTATTTCAAATAACCAAATAAATAAATATACAATATATCAGATAACACAGTAAATTACTATAACAATATGAGATAACTAAGAGACAGCAAAAGATATGAGAGATAACATAGTACATTAAGAATAACAATCACTCATTGTATGCCTTTTGTTTCTATATCCTGGAGGTCCTTTCGTTTAGCATCATCCTATATGGCCTTATGTATCTAGGTTTTGTTCTATTGTAAATCTCTGCTAGGAGAGCCCAAGGTTTCTACTGTTTATGACAAATGAGGGAAACCATTGAACCATATGTTCCTTTTGGTCTGGCTTACTTCACTTAATATGATTTTTTCTAAGTCTTTCCATTTCCTTGAAAATGGGGCAATGTCATTCTTTCTGACAGCAGCATAGAATTCCATTGTATATAAATGCCACATCTTGTTGATCCACTCATCAACTGAGGGACATCTGGGTTAGTTCCATATCTTTGCTATGGTAAATTGCGCTGCAATGAACATCATTGTGCTAGTGGATTTAGTATGTTCTTTTCTGGACAAGTGGGTAAATGCCAAGTAGTGGAATTGCTGGGTCATAGAGGAGTTCTATGTTTAGTCTTTTGAGTACCCACCAAACAGCTTTCCATAGTGTTTGAATGAGTTTACACTTCCTCCTGGCCAGATCCCCACCAGCATCTGTTGTTATTAAATTTCTTGATCATGGCCATTATAACTTGAGTGAGGTGGAATTTTAGAGTTGTTTTGGTTTGCATTTGTTTTATGACCAGAGATGTTGAGCATTTCCTCATGTGTCTATAGGCCATTTCTATTTCTTCTTCAGAGAAGACTCTCTTTAAATCTTTGGCCAATCTTTTAATGGATGGTTACTTCTTTGGAGATTAGTTCTTACGTGATTCAAATTTTTAGCTGTTGATACATTTTAGATATGAGGTCTTTGCCTTAACAGGTGATATTATATGGAATTTCATATTCTAAAATATTAGAATGAAATAATTTTACATTCAACTTAAGAATTATAGTGAAGAAGAGAACAATAAACTAAGAGTCAATCAGTTGAAAGTCAAAAAGAGGTTCATTATAGATAGTATTTTACATTAACAAGACAGAAGAAATATATGTATAAGTGATAACATTTCTACAAGATTGATACATTAGAACTAATTCTTTCTGAGGAAGTTTAATTTCACATTGCCTTGTATCCTTAGATGGGTACTGTTTCTTCTCCACAGGGACTATTCTGAGGCTATTTCACAATTTCATATCCTTTGTGGCTTTATTAGATGTTATGAGAGAAATAGCTTACAGGTACAGGAGCCATGGAATTCACTGTATTTCTAACTCTAACTCTTCAAATAACCCGAGGGAAAGAGTAAACAATTTAACCTGTCTTCCTATCACTTTTCTCTACTGGGCATGAGTGCAAAATACACTTGATATTTATTGTCCTTTTAGCATTAGGAATGCATGAAATTGTCCCTAAACACTCCTAATAATAATGAGCTCTAGTGTAGATTTGCTATTTATAATTACCAGACAACAAGTTTAACACTCAGGATTTGTAATATCTCCACTATGAGCTCTTAAGCAAATGGAATTATTAGCCTGTCTGTAGAGTAGTGGTCATGACATTACTATGATTGTTCACTTCATCTTGCTAGTACCTAGAGTTTGCATCTGCATGTCCTCCATGAAGAAAACATCATTTTCCTTGATTCTACTTTGAAATAATGATTGAGGCTATGTTCTGAAGGTTCTAGCCTGTAATAGGAATTCCCTTTTTAATATAAGCTATGTGATTTTGTTCGACAAACTGACCTGTGTTAGGCCCAATTTCCTTAGTAATAACAGAGTCACAAGGTGACAGGATATGTGACAGGTAGTTAGGCATTGCAAGGTTATGTAGAATGCTTCCTGTAAGTGCCACTTAGCATTATAAAAGGTGGAATTCCTCACTGTACTGGATTCTGTTGACTTTGAGAGAAGTTTCTATTTTTCCAAAGTAAGAAACTTTAAGCAGAGATGGAAGCAAAAAAGAACATAAAAATATTAATCAAAGTAGCAGAAGATAACCTATGTTTAATTATATCCCCAAGCAAAGTGCCTGTTTAGTGCATCTTATGAGCTCAATAAGCATTTGCCATATAATTGAATTTAACAATCAGCATCTAAGCACTTTTTAATCAAGATTTATTAAATGATCCATATTTCATTCAGAAACAATACAACTAAGGCAGGAAATGTTAAAGGTTTTAAGTTAATTTAAATGTACTAATTAAAAAATATCTTCTTTAGCCTGGGGCAATGGCTCACATCTGTAATCCTAAATACTCAGGAGGCTGAGACCTGAAGATCACAGTTCAAAGCCAGCCTGCGCATTAAACTCCTTGAGACTCTTATTTCCAATTAACCACCAGAAAAACTGAAATGGTGCTGTTCCTCAAAGGGTAAGGTGTTAGCCTTGAGCTGAAGAGCTCAGGGACAGTGCCCATGCCTAGAGTTCAAATCCCATGATCCATTAAAATATTATATATCTTCTGGGTCATTTCAGAGAATGAATGAATCACACCTGATTGTCTCCTGCAATATTATTAAGGACTTGTAAACAATGGGTTTGAATGTCCTCCACTGTCTATGAACATGAAATGTTATACTATTCTTACGTTTCATATAATAAAAATACAATATCCTTTTATAATTTTTCTGTTTTATTCTCACCATAATGGAAACATTAATTTGAGATCATTTACCTACATTTATTATTTAATCAAAGAATAAAGATTGAAAGCAATCTTTAAATAATTGTCCATTTAAACAAAAAATGTTAATTATTCAGAAAGTCATAAGCTCCAGCTAAAACCTGGATCTTCTATTTATCTTTTTATTCTATTAGAGAAGTTCATATGCTGAGAGTAAAGTGGTAAAGTGCCAAGCTCTGGGTTCAATTCCTCTGTACCATATACACAGTAAAAGCTGGAAGCAGTGTTTTGGCTCAAGTGGTAAAGTGCTAGTATTAAGAAAGATCAAGGACAGTGCTCAGGCCCTGAGTTCAAACCCAAGGACTGGCAAAAAATGAGAGGGGAAATTAGGAAGGAAGTGATGGAGTAATGGCTCTTTGGATGATTTACCACAGTCTGCAGAAGGAGAGTACAGAACTGAATATTGAAAGAGTACTGCTCCTTTTTGCATTCTGCAACTCCAGGAATGTCAGGCATAGAGTTCACTATGAATCTAAGATATGCAATATGAAATTAGAATACAATTAACTGACTTAAAAACATGTAAATAACTCTAGCCAATATTGTTCAGGCCAGTAATCAACAAAGAGGCAAGAAGATAAGGAATTTGAGGTCAGCCGTTTGTGGGATAGTAGCTTACTACTAATGTAAATATAGCCCCTCAAGCGGCTGAGATCTGGGGATTGTGGTTAGAATTGAGCCTGGATAGGAAAGTCCATGAAAATCCTCTCTAATTAGCTAGGGAAAAAACAGCCAGAAGTAAGATATGGACCAGTAGGGCAGAGCTCCAACTTGAGCACAAAAGCTGAGAGAATAAGGGCCTGAATTAAAGCTCTGTTACCAGAACAAAGAAAAGAGAGAAAGAATTAAGTATCAAAAACTGACAGAGTAAATGATAAATTATTCATATTTTAAATAATATTATCTCTCCAATGTTAAGTTCATTTTTTTTCTTTTTTTCTCCTTTTTTTATTTTATTTTTTATTTATTTATTTTTTTATTGTAATTAGTAAAAGGGTTACATGATATTTGCCAGATAGAAGGTGCATTAATTCACATACATTGATACCCTTTCACATGTCTTGATACCCGTTTCCCTCCCCCCCCCACACCCCCCACCCGTCTTGGTTTCCCCCCCTTCCCTATCAAATTTCAAATATCCAAATACAAATAAATTCAATATATCAGATAACAAAGTGAGATACTATACCAATATGAGATAACCAAGGGACAGCAAAGGAGATGAGAGACAACATAGTACATTAAGGACAACAATCATTCATTATATGGCTTTTGTTTCACTCTAAGTTCATTATTTTTGAGTGCCTCATTTTAAAATATGTACAAAAGCAGATTTTAAGTTCCTAGAAAGAGAATTATGAAAACAAAAATAATATTTGTTGGTAGTATTAACAGGTTTAAATACCCCATGCAATAGTCAGTAAAAGGGTACAGTAACTAACATAGGCCAATAATAATGGCATACATGTGGTATATGGAGAAAAATATGAAAAAGGGAGAATTTTCAAGGAAGACCATCTTTTTTGTTTTTGGTGATGTTTGAACTCTTGGCCTGGGTGCCATCTTCGAGCTCTTCAGCTCAAAGCCAGCACTTTACCACTTGAGTGAAAGAGTCACTTTGGGTTTTCTGGTGGCTAAGGAGATAAGAGTCTCACAGACTTCCATACCCTGGCTGGCTTTGAAACATGATCCTCAGATCTCAGCCTCCTGAGTAGCTAAGAGTAAGCACACTCCAATGGGTGTGAGCCAGGAAAGCTCAGCATAAAGCCATCTTGAATATAAACAATCTTTAATAGGACTTGTCATTGTTGAAGACTCTGGGAGCCCAACAGGTAGGTGGGAGACCTGACAACTGGGACCTAAAATGTTTCTGTACAGCTAAGGACATAGTCATTAAACTAGAAAAACAGCCAATAGACTTGGAGAAAATCTTTACATATATATATATATACATACATATATTTATATCAGACAAAGGTCTAATATTCAATATTTATAAGGAATTCAAAAGAACCAACTTCTCTTAAACTAATCACTAAATGATCAAGAGAGCTCAGGAGAGATTTCTCAGAAGAGGTAAGAATGACAAAGAAACACAGGACGAAATGCTCATTATCACCAGCCAAAAAGAAATACAAATGAAAACAACCCTGAGATTGCATCCCATCAGAATAAAATTGGCCCACACTGTGAATTCGAACAAATGTTGGTGGAGATGTCCAGAAAAAGGAACCCTACTGCACTGTTGGTGGGAATGTAAATGAATACAAGCACTCTGGACAGTAGTCTGGATGTCCTCAAAAAGTAAACATAGAGCTTCCCTATAATCCATCCATACCACTCTTTGATATCTAACTTGAACATCATCAGCCAGGATAGGATAAAGATATGTGCTCATCTACGTTCATTGTCACATTATTCACAATAGCCAAGATGTAAAAAAAAAGCCCAAATATCCACAGTAGACGAGTGGATTCAAAAAATGTGCCTCCTATATACAATGGAATTTTCAATTAGAAAGGGAGGGCAAGTGGGAGAAAAACATGGGAAGGGCTAACCATGTTCAAGAAGTAATGTACCCACTACCTGATGAATGTAACTGTAACCCCTTTATATATCACCCTGACAATAAAATATAATAAAAATACAATAGTGTCATTTCCAGAGAAATGTATGGAAATATATAAAATCATTTTAAATCAGGTAAGCCAAGCTCAGAGAATCAAATGGCATAATGTTCTCTTTAATATGCAGAAATCAGATGTAAAATACACTGGGATATGATAAACTATAAAAGACTCTAGGTATTCAAACACAGCAAGACCAAAAGAGGACACTCTTTGGAGAGAAACAAAGGCACATAGCCTAAATGTCTCTTCATGTTTATATAAAATAATATACTTACTAAAACCAACTACAAGATATGGAAAGAAGAGACCCATTTTTATTCTTTCCTGTTTTTTTGGTTTTTAGTTTTTGATGATTCTGTCTTCTTTATCTTATGTATGATGTATATCTTTGGAAAGGTTATTGGGAGAGCACAGAACTGGACAAAAAAAGGGTGAAAAAGCGTAGCAGTAGAGGTCACAGGACACTAATAAAAGTGAACTATATAACATGTGAGTGGAGATGAGAGAAAGGCAATGGAAGAGAATGATGGAACAGAAGCATTGTGGGAAAGGAAATATACTCATTACCTGACTTATGTAATCATAATTCCTCTGCATATCCCCTCTATTGTAACAGTAAATTAATAATAAAAGCACTTACCACTGAAGATTATTTAGGCTGAGTAAGAAAGGACACAATGAGCAAAGGTAAATGTTAGGTGTACTTTATGAACAGGTTGCTATCAAAGGCCCCTTTCAATAGATGTAGGACATAATGATACTGAGATGTAGGAGGAGGTAGAGAATTAATTGGAATCTTATCCTGGGCAAATAATGCCACTACGAAAGCAGTTTATTACTTATTTTAAAAACTACCTATGTTTAAATTTATATCTAGCAATGATTCCCAAGCTTGTACTAAAATGTCCTCAAAGCAGTCAACTACCTTATATGAGAAGTGGGTGAGAAAGAAAAGACAGTCACAGGGGCCGGGAGTTTGGTCTAGTGGTAGAGTGCTTGTCTAGCATGCACGAAGACCCGGGTTCGATTCCTTGGCACCACATACATAGAAAAAAAAAGCCAGAAGTGGTGCTGAAGCTCAAGTGGTAGAGCTCTAGCCTTGAGAAAGTCCAAGGGCTCAGGCCCTGAGCTCAAGCCCAGGACTGGCAAAAAAAAAAAAGACAGTCACAATAGATGGGAGTTCTATGAAATCATACTCTAGCCACTTAACCTAAAGGCGGAACTTCTGTGATATAAGAGCAAATTGATAAGACAAGAGGGGCCTATGGCTCAATGTAGGATAACCTAGAGATCCGATATTGTACACGTAGTTTTTAACATATGTTCATTTAATTATTGCAAGGGAAAGAAGGAATAAATAGAGAAATGGAATGAAGGAAGGTAGTTCCTGCATACATTAATAATGAATATGTTTTGAATCAAAGATTATAACTATTGTAATTTTGGGCCCCTGGGTTCTAACGGTGAGTGAATAGAAACAAGTTAGTTAGAATGCACCTTTGATTTAAAAAATCTAGAAACAATCTTTTCTCAATTCTCACAAGAAGAATGTGATCCTTCTTGCTATTTTAGAATGAATTTTTCTTGGTTTATTAAAATAATTGCACTTTGATTCCTAACGAGAAGGTTATTAAGTGAAACAGAAGCATTGAAAGGTCATGGGAAAATACTTTGAGACTGTTTTTAAAGTAGGTCTTTGGAAGCAAGCATACGTTTAGAACATTTAGCTAACATCTGTGAAATTTCAATTATATTTAACCAGAGCTGTGAATGTCTCCCCAGGGTACTTATCATTCTATTTTAATTATGACACTTTCTAAAAAAAAGTAACCTGTTTTAACATCTAACAATGTACACATGATGTGAAAGCACTTGTTAAACCACCTTCTCATTTTAACAAAAAGACAAATATGAGATCATATATTTTATTAAATTTCAGCAGATGGAAATTAGTACAAAGGCACTATTTTTGGAAAGAGTTTCTCCTGAGTGATACCTTACCATTTGTATTGTACTTTCTCAAATTTTCTTTGCAGAAAGTTTGCACAAGAGCTATAAAATATCACAAAATAAAGCTATATTATATTTTTGTGGTGACAGAAAACTACTCAGGTCAAGAAATTCAAAATGATTGCATTCCATTCATTAACATTGACTGAGTCAGGTTTTTGTGACAAACTGACAAGCTCCTCTACTTGGCACAGAACGATTTCATTTTAATTCAACTACTCATCGAACTTCATCATGGTAAGTTTTAGGATGTAGTGATAACATTGACATTAACTTGTTTAATTAGAGAGACATGCATCTCTTTAATGATTGGCATATGGGTAATTGGTGTTTCTCTTATCAAATAGAGACTGGAGAATAACTATCTTGAGGGGAAAAAAAAAGCAAATGCTAGTTTTAGGGAAGGAAGGTTTGAGTCAAATAGTTCAACTCCTCTTTTCATTCCTCTTTAGAAGCAGACATATGGGTTTGAGATGAAATCTCGTAATGAAACACAGATGACCATGAATAGGTGATGAACAACCTAATCAATAGATGATGAACCTTTTACTGAGGTGAATAAGACAGGAGTACTTCTGAAATGCTCCACTGGGGGCATCCTACATTAACAAGGAAAGCAAGGAGATTTGGATCAAAGATAATATCTCATGAAAACATTCCCATTGGATATCTTGCAAATCCAGGCATAATTCAATTGTAAATTAGACGAAGACCCTTAGCCACTATGATGGAGAGACATAACTCCAAGGTCTTCCTCATATACATAGCAGAGAAAAATACTGGATTAGTGAACAGAAATTTGTCATGAGTTAATTTTATAAAAATGTATTTATATCCACCTATCAAGATCCAAACAGGACAAGAGCAATGACTCCATATTTGGGTACCCAAGGTTATGGACATGGTCATGGAGATATAAACATAAAAACATAAAAATAAAAATATGATTGGCTATATACTCTATAGACATAATATTTTATTACATATATTAATATGTATCTATGACATACAAACCTTCAGCTTAATTTTAATATGTTCTAAAATCTATGTGCCAGTGATTGTATAGAGATTCCCTTCTTGAATACTTGTGTATTAAACATGACATTTGAAATATGATGTAAAACTCAATGTTAATAAATTAAGTAAATATATTTATATATATCTTTGAAATAGCTAGGAAGATTTCATGCAGAAATTCACTCAGGTATCTTTTGCATCTTAAGAATATGCACTGGTTTCAAGCTCTCACATCATTTCTTTAGAGTCTAAGTGCCCCAGGGCCTATATTCTTACACGCCTGTAAGAGGAGACAATGAGATGGAATCATGGCTGGGATGGTACCAGAAGCACCCTGAGAACAACTTGAATTTGATAGAAAGTTCTTACAGAAAAGAATCATCCAAGTGGAATCCAGATGGGTGACATGATTAGAAATTTAAATGTAGACAATCTAACATGAATGTGATAAATTAGAATAGACATACCCATATAAAATGCAGAAATTTAAGGACAAGGGCTGTTAACTCAAGGTTTATCTGTACCTCTGAATAAGTTACATATTCTTTGAGCCTTCCTTCTTCACAGAATTGTTAGGATAATGAGTTACTACATGTAATTTGCACAAAATGGCACTATAGTTTATCAGATTCTTCCTGACTTTACCCTTCTCATGCACATTTGTCTTTGTGGTTCTTACCATGTATTGACTATTAACATTTCTACAACTGAAAGCAGAAAGAAGACATGTTTATCTTTCCACACTTCCACCTTCAACTATCCATATGCTACAGATGACTTCATAGTAGTTCATAATCAATTTGCTGTTAGGTCCACTCTATCTCTATCTGTCTGGATCCTATTACAAACTGCACTTGAATAATCATCTATGAATGGGAAAAGTTTCTTTTTATTTTAATCACTTTTGAAATAGGTTATGCATAATTTTCCATTCAATATTTTTGTACACGCTTTCTAAAAGCAAATTTATAATTTACCTTATAATCTAAATTTTATTTTCTTTCTGATCTTTTTACACTAAGTATTTGAAATACTTAGCATTTGAAATAAGAACACTATGTTGTGAGGGGCTTTCTTATAGAAGATAGCTTACATAGCAGGACTCCTGGATTCTAGCCACAGATAAAGCCAAAGATATCCTGTAGTCATATTCCCTTCTCCATTGAGAAACCATCTTATACAAATATTTATTTAAAGTTGATTGACTCATATAGGAAATAATTATTCTTTAGTTTGAAAATTACTGAAATGGAACTTAGCTGGGTGGCTCACACATATAATCCTAATTATTCAGGAGAATGAGACCCAAGGATCAAGGTTTGAAGTCAATGTGGGCAGAAATTCCACCAGACTCTTGCCTCCAGTTTACAACCAAAAAAGTTGGAAGAGGAATTGTAGCCTAACAGGGAGCTAGCTTTGAGTGGAAAAAGGTCTAGGATAGCACCCAAGTCCTGAATTCAAACCTAAGCATCCACACCAAGATAAAATAAACAAAAGTTAGTAAATTCTCAGTTGAAGAGAAAACTGAAATTTAATCTGGCAAGTATTTAGTACAGTAAAAAGTATTAAAAAAAAACTTTAACAGTGCAGACAATTTTCTCCTCACATCTATCAAACCAAGAACATGGGCTGAATTGCTAGGTTGAGTAAGTGAAACTTAAAGTTTCTGATTTGGAAAACAAAAGCTTCAGGATCAGATATAAGACCTTGCGAAGATGAAAGAAGCTCTAGAGATAAGATGCTTGAAGGGATGAAAGATTTCTTGTGCCAATGTTCGCTCTGATCACCTTAATACTGAAGAGTAGTTCCAGTTTCCCATTCATCTTCTTCCTTAGTGCCTGAAGATCAAGAATAAACACGGACAGTTGTGTCCACATTGACAAGAATATTATCTTGGGAGCTTTCTTCTGTCTATAGGTCTTCTGCTTGAAGTAAGAATGTATTTCTTATTTCTTTTTTAAGGGTCCAAAAGATGACTAAGTTGTTTATTGCTGGCTAACATATATATTAATTTGTTTCTTTGGTTTAAAGAATCAGATTTATGGTCTGGGAGTTTGGCCTACTGATAGAGTGCTTCCCTAGCATGTACAAAAACCCAGGTTCAACTCCTCAGTATGAAATACATAGAAAAAGCTGGAAGTAGTACTATGGCTCAAGTGGTAGAGCTCTAGCCTTGAGAAAGCTGAAGGATAGCTCTCAGGCCCTGAGTTCAAGCCCCAGGACTGGCAAAAAATATTAAAAACTTATTTATCTTACTATTTGCATGGACTGTAATTCTAAATAGTATTAAAATGTGTATTCAACTTGGAATTAGCACATGCATGATCTGTTGGTTTTTAGTATGCTTTCTGAGCCTGGAATGTTACCTTGGGTTGATGGTCTGGAGAAGGGCTTGCTTCTTTGGAATGGATTTTGTGTGAATGTGGTTATTTCTGATACACAGTGGCTTGTACTCATTAAGCGATGCCTAATATTACTATTTAGTTAATTGTTAGTTATGCTGCCAGTGCTGGGTGACGCATAAATTCACGGTGTTAAATTCTCATTTAGCTTTTTTTTTTTTTTTTCACTTGTCTGGAGCTCTACCAGCTGAGCCTCATAGCCACTTTCAGCTTCTTCCTGGTTAAATAAAGATAAGCATTTCTGGGCTTTGTCTCCTCAGTACTCAGCCTTCTCAGCAGGAGTAAGCCGGCAGTGCCCAGTACATATTTGTTTTTCATAACGCAAGATCTTTTTAAGCAGATGCTATTAAGTGTTGAGACCAAGTTAGTCAAGTGTGGAGATGCTGATGTTGAGCTCGATGGCACAGAACTCCTCAAGTAGATTTTGACTTCAACACGGCTGACTTTTTTTTTTTTTTTGTCCATCCTGGTGCTTGAACTCAGGGCCTGGCCACAGTTCTTAGGCTTTCTCAAGGCTAGAGCTTTACCATTTGAGCCACAACACCACTTCTGGGTGTTTTCTATATATCTGTTATGTAGGAATTGAACCCAGGTCTTTGTGCATTCTAGGCAAACATTCTACAACTAAGCCAAACTCCCTGCCCCATAGCTGTCATTTTGTTTCATTGTATCTACTTCTTTGTTTCTATTTGTTCCGTCTTTATTTAAAGGGCTGGTTAAATGAGGTCCTTTGCTTTGTCTAAGGAGTTCAAAGCTCCAGTGATATGCCCACACAAATGCCCTACATGAGCAGACATGAGCTGGATATTTTACTTTAGTAAGTACACAATCTCATATTATTTATTTATTTATATATTTATTTATATATTTATTTATTTATTAGTGGGTCATGGGGTTTGAACTCGGCCTGGGTGCTGTCCCTGAGCTCTTCAGCTGAAGGCTATCATCCTACCCTAGAGACAAGCCCCACTTCCAGTTTTCTAGAGGTTAATTGGAGATAAGAGTCTCAGGTCCTTTTGTGCCTGGGCTGGCTTTGAACCTTGATCCTCACATCTCAGCCTCCTGATTAGCTAGGATTACAGCTGTGAGCCACTGCGCTGGCTTTGCAGTTTCTTTTGTGTTTTAAATACCATTAAGTTAACAATAATTCTTCCCTTTTACTATTTCCTGTACGTGAGCAAAAATGAAAACCTACAGCACAAGTGAAAACTTTGCATTGAAAAGCCCATACTAGTGAAAGTATGAGAACATTTGGAAAATTCACCTTAGTTATTTTTGAAGAGCGCATGAAAATCTTTAGGCAGTGAAGAGAAACATGAATTCCACAATTTGCTTTGTAATTCTATAGTGGGAAAATTAAAGATACCAGTATTTTTCAAATGGCCGAGAGTGCAGAATTTGGATATTTAAAGAAAACCAGAAGAAAAATCCTTAACTTTGGGACATTCAACGTTCTTTCAAATTTATTAACACAGCCAAGAATTAGTTGATAAGCTATTTAAACTGCAGACTTTTTTTTTTTTTGTCAGTCCTGGGGATTGAACTCAGGGCCTAGGCACTGTTCTTGAACACACTATTTGCTCAAGTCTAGTGCCCTGCCACTTCAGCCACAGCACCATTTCCAGCTTTCAAAGAGTATGTAGTACCAAGAAATCAAGCTCATGGCTTCATTCATACGAGGCAAGCACTCTACTACTAAGCTCTGCTACTGGCCCTAAACCGTAGACTATTTTTTACATAATTCTGGTCTGCCCATCTTTACTTCCTTGGGTCTCTGTTCTTATAACAAGGCTTAGAAACATGTAGCTAACAAGTTTAAGGCCAAATTCATTAAAACAAAATATATTACATTTTATCATTTTCATCTTTTAGTAATAAAAAAATATTTACCTACATGGTTATAAAAAGAAAACAAAATGATAATGCAAAAACTTCTTGGATATAACTGTAACATTTCTATTCTTCTAGAAGCTTTGAGGATATAGTAAATAGTAGGTGGGGTGGAGGGCTCAATCTGTATTAAGGTAACATTTTTACACGTTTCCCTGTATTTCAATATCAGACTATCTAGGGCTCTATATCTAGATTTTCTTTGCAAGCATGTGCCTTGCTTTATATAATGGAGTGTTAGCAAAAGAGAGAAAGTAGACACTGGAAACCTGCTGCAATACCTGTTTATTGCTCTCTGCCTATTTATGTATGATAGGTTCCAGAAAAAAAAGCAAAAAATAAAAGCAAAAACATCTAGAAAGTCACTGGAGGGGATCCGGGAGTTTGGCCTAATGGTAGAGTGCTTGCCTAACATGCACAAAGCCCTGGGTTCAGTTCTCTAGTACCACATACGCAGAAAAAGAGGGAAGTGGTGCTCAAGTGATAGAACCTTGAGAGAGAAATATTTCTGAAAGAAAAATAGAAGGTTTATGTTGGAAGCATTGCACACTATGATAATCATTTCAAATACTATTGTAAGGTTTATGTCAACTAATGAGGTCCCCATTTAGATTTTATTAGAAATGTCTTCATGTTCCTAATAGAAAGCTGGAACCTTTTGCATACCACAAACACACACACACACACACACACACACACACACACACACACACACACTAAAACACACCAAGTCACAGCCTTTCTCAAGTGCTTGTACATTCCCATATAATTCACAAGAAAAGCAGACCAAAGATAGATAGGTTGATTTTTCAAACTTCCCAGTTTTTGCAAATATTTACACAGAAATCATTTATTTCCTCTTCTGTGACTTTTTTTTTGCCAGTCCTCAGCTTAAGCTCAGGGCCTGAGCACTGGCCTTGGACTTTCTCAAGGCTACAGCTCTACCACTTGAGCCTCAGCACCACCTCCGGCTTTTTTCTATGTATGTGGTACCAAGGAATCGAACCCAGGTCTTCGTGCATGCTAGGCAAACACTCTACCACTAGGCCAAACTCCTGGCCCCCTGTGACTTTTTTTTGAAGAGAAAAGATAAATACTTATTTGTAAGGAGAGAAGATTTGTATAGAAGCAAATGTTCAAAATACAGAAAGAAAGATTGTAAGGGTAAGTTAGCCAAGAGAACAGGAAATCGATGATGTGGGACCATCACAGGAGATAAAAATGGTAGCTGGGGGCCAGGAGTTTAGCCTAGTGGTAGAGTGCTTGCCTAGCATGTGCGAAGACCCAGGTTCGATTCCTCGGTATCACATACATAGAAAAAAGCCAGAAATGGTGCTGTGGCTCAAGTGGTAGAGCTCTATCCTTGAGAAAGTACAAGGGCAGTGCTCAGGCCCTGAGTTCAAGCCCCAGGACTGGCAAAAAAAATAATAAATGGTAGCTGGGTATTCCAGGTTAGGTCTCTCAGAGTTGCCTTGTCTCTTAATTACTAATTTTAAGAATAATTAATCAACTTGTACCAAAATCATACAATGATATATCTGGTATAAGATAAATTAAAAATAATTTAGTGCAATAGCCACTATTCTCATTTACCCTGGCTGAACTTTCAACCATCCTGTTTCACCACCAGCATTAAAATAAATCTATTTATCAGTCAGCCATATACTGTGAAATTTTCCCATCACTTGGTTTTCTCATTTTCCAGAGCCAACTTTGCAATACTCAAGGGAAAGCAATTGAAGCAGAACTGTACTAAAGTGCATTTCCAATATGATGTGGTAAAAATAATGTTCAATGAAATTATTCCATTATAGGAACCTGGGAACTCAAACTGAATAGTCTATTTTCTGTTGGCATTTGGCCTTTGCTCTGTTTTGATTTTCAATCCTGTAGCCTCAGTTCTTTGTTTAATTCCATAGCATATATTAAGATGGAAAATATACATGATTTAGAATTTTTCCTCATATTTACCTAGAGATAGTGAACTAAAGAATGATCAGTAACCACAGAAGAGAATACTGTACATTGATTCTGTGCCAATCTATCCAGAGGTGAGATTGATTTTGGTCTCTCCCAGCCTTCTCATCATCCACCAGGTATTGGTTATGAATTCTCTGCAGAGTGCCACAGGGAATACGAGCATGTGAGTGATGAGCCTGAATCTTTCCAGCATCACGATTCTATGTTCTTACAGAATTATGTATGGTTCTTCTTCATGGTTTCCAGGAAGTGCCTTATTCTGATCTGTTCTATCCTGCCATGATGCTCTGCCATGGCATACAACTAGAAACAACAGAACCCGCGAATTATTGACCTCTGAATGGTGAGCAAAATCAATCTTACTCTCTTTTAAATTGCTTCTACCATGTTATTTCTTTCAGAAAATGAATAACTACCAAAATATTACAATGTAATTTTCTTTTGTTGTTCAAAACATATGGCATAAGTTCTACAATTAGAGTGGATACAAAAAGAAGAGCCTTGGAGAAATTATTGGAGAAGCTTTCTTCAGGAAAGAAAGGAGAGGAAGGAAAAGGGAAGAAGAGAAGAAGAGGAGGGAGAGAAGAAAGAAGGATGTTAGAGGAAAAGAGAAAAGGAGATAAACCAGGACAGGAGGAAAGAAGGGAGGGAGGGAGAAAGAGAGAGAGAGAGAGAGAGAGAGAGAGAGAGAGAGAGAGAGAGAGAGAGAGAGAGAGAGAGAGAGAGAGAGAGAGAATAGAAAAAGAGAAAAAGGCTTTTATGATTTGGATAAAGGGATATGGTGTACAACTCATGGAAAGTTTAGTAAAATTTTGGTAATTTTGGAATTTTCAATTAACAAAATATAAAAATTCCATGATGGAGCTTAGTAGATTTCCAGGTGGAGGATTGGCAGTACTTCCTAATTTCTGCCTGCAGTGAAATATGAGAGGAAGGAGGTAAACTAAGAAATGAAACTGGATTATTTCATATGTCATAAAATATTCCACAGAATCCTAATAGTAGGCAAAATTACAAACTCTAGCATGAGGGTTGAAAGGCTGAAATACTCCCTGTAGTAAGTCAGAACCTCGCTGCTGTTAGTTTTCAGAACCACTCCTGATAAGATTTGATCCACTGAAGGGGAAGGAGGAAGTGAATATGCTACAGTCTTCAATACAGCCCAATTAAATACCAATATTCCTCAATCACTGCTGAACCTCACCCCCCACCCCATTTCAGTATTGACTGGAGTTTTGCAAGAAAAACATCAGAGTAGCTAAATGAAATCTATTTCTACATAAATTGGCTGAGTCTAACTCATGATTGAGGGGCATCGTATACACGTATGTGTATATGTATGTATGTACATGTATGTGTATATGTATGCATATATAGTTTTTCAGATAGTAAGGTGTGGGAATGGATTTAATAGCAAAATATATGTCTAGTTGTTTCTTCTGGGAAAAGTCAATGACTTGTGCTAGAGATGGGTTACATGGCAATGTTTTGAACAACTATTAGAAAACCCTTGGGGGAAAAAAGGAAGTGCAAAAGAGGAATCATCTATTGACAAGATCTCACCTAGGGATTTGAAAAGATTTACTTTTGCTCATGGTTTCAGAGGTGATGGTACATATTCCATGTTCTTTCCACCATTTTATGATTGAATTTTCTCTGTGGAACAAATAGCAACCAAGAGAGTTTTGTGTGGGTCCAGGAGCTTCCAGTCTTTTAGACTTTGGGATATAATCAAGGTATTACAAAGAGGCCATATCTAGATTGTAAATAATAAAGGAATCAGTAAAAAATAAACATGTTTAACACAAGCATGTCACCACATGAAGACTGTGTACAACTAAACTGGTCATTTAACACAATTGTATCATGTTTCATATCAATATAATGTATATTGCTATGGGAATTTTCACTGTCTCAAACCTCTGAGCTTCTTTCATTTACAGCACCATCAGATTTATCGAATTGTCTTTGAAGATTGATTTAGATCTACTATAATTAATAAATTAGATACTGATGATCACTTATGAAAGGTTTATTTTGTATTGTTACAGAAATTAAGATGGCTTTATGCATGCTAGGAAAGTGTTTCAATACAATTATATTCTCCATCCAGAATAAGACTTCTTTTCAGAGTTCCAAACATAGGTTAATGGTCAAATTTTAAGAACAGTATGTCTGGTTAGCGCAAATCTACGTGCATATAAGTTATTAAACATGAAATACACATAACCAGCTAAGTGGGTTCAGAGATTTCATGACACAATGGCTGTATTTTATCACTATGTATTGTACATAATCCTAGTTCTTTTTCATGAAATAAAATTTAATGAGCCTAAAAGTTTAGTTTAAAAATACAAAGATTTACCTCATAATTTTACTGCTGATTATTACTCCCATGGCTGAGCAGAAAAAATAGAAATAGCCCCTTTCCCTCTATTATTTATAGATGAAGTAAGCAGAGAGGGGACTAAACTAAAATTTACTTTTAATTGCTTCTGTTTACAGAGTCATTTGTAATAGCATTTATTGAATGCAAACCATGTTCCTAGCCCAGTAAATAAACAAGTAATTAAATAGAATATAGTTTGAAGTAAGATGCTGCTAATTTCCATGAAGAAAAAGGAAGTGGGAAGAGGGATAGATAGTAGGGAGGAGATGGAGTGGGAGAGGGAAGCATATTTAAGTAAGATTGAGAAGAAGTACTGAGATGGTCTTTGAACAGAGATGCGAGGCAAGTAAAGGAGCTCTATGCATGCATCCAACGTATCTTTGCCTATTCACAGGAAGGAGCCCGGGCTTCAAGGGGTGAATTTTGGGATCAGTCTCTGACTGGATTTCATAGTAGCTCTTCCAGCTACTGGAAGTAGGTCTTCAGGATCGTGAGCCCCAGGAAAAGCAGAAACAGAGCAAGTCAAAGGTCTAATGTGGGAATAAAGTCATTGAGAACAATGTCGACAGTAGTACTGATACGTGCATTGACTGAGTGACATGCGAAAGCACTGTGGTATTTAAGGCACAGAAGGACTGTGATATGATCTCAATATCCATATAAGTAATAATAGTAAGTAATATGGGTATGAACAAGGGAGAAGATACAAATATTAGGACCCTGTTAGTATAGCCAGTTGAAATATATTAGGCATTCTTCCATGGAAATAGTAATGTGAAACATTGAGTATTATTATGTGGGATGTTATTTAAACATCAGTTAATAAGACTTACTAATATAGTCCTAATATTAGTCATAATTTGTGAGACAGAAGGGATAAAGATGATGCAAAGATTTTTCTCCAAATAAATAGAAACATATATTCATTATGGCTTATACTGGAGAGATTTTCAGTAACAGGTTTCAGTTCATTGTTTTGGTTTGAGGTATAATAATCAAAGTATTCAGTTGAAGATGTATAAAGTAGGCAGCTGGAGGTAAGGATGTAAAATTTGGGAGAGCAATTCAAGGAAGATGAACCTTTGGGAAATATCATCATTAGATGTTATATTTAGAACTGTGAAAGAGTGGGTGCGATGGCTCAAGCCTGTAATCCTAGCTAATCAGGGAAATCTGAGGGTCATAGTTCAAAGCCAGCCCAGGCACTAAAATGTCTGTGAGACTCTTACCTCCAATTTATCACCAGAAAACTGGAAGTGGTGCTATAGCTGAAGGTGTAGGGTGGTAGTCTTGAGCTGAAGAACTCAGGGACAATGCTCAGGCCCAGAGTTCAAGTCTCATGACAGACAAAAAAAAATAGGACTGTGAGACAGAAAAGATAAATGAAAATATGATCATAAAGTTAATAAACTCATTGTTAAGATATTTCACATTTAATCCTCACACAAATTTTGTCCACAAGCACACACAGTTCACACACACACACACACACACACACACACACACACACACAGACACAACCGAGGCTAATAAGTGCTAGGTAATTTTTCACAGATAGAGGATTTGATCCAATATCTTGATGCTAAAAATCTATTCTTCCCCACAATGTGGACACATTGCATTCTTTGCTCTGACAGCATGACTTATCTCCAGTCTTGCTGTAGAAAGGTTAGGAGTACTTAAAGAATCACCAATCAGCAACTGCAGACTGTCCTATCTTCTGCCATACAAACTCACCAAAACGTGCCCCAATTTAAGAAGTGTTAGCATCCTATCTTTCTTTTGTCCTACAGAGTTTGCTGGCCTATTAAAAATAATTACCCAGAGCTTCACTAGGGGAAGTTATCAGTAATCTAAATACAGATCTCTATGCAGAGGAAGAATCTCTGGAAATTTATTGTAGTGAAGAGCAATTTAACATAAACCTAAGCCCTTTGCTGACACTTGTACCATACCATTGACAGTAGCAGGAAAAAGGTTTGTCTCTATTCATGTATTATTTATGTCTGCTGTTTATGTACATGTAAATGTAAGCATAAGTTATCTTAATAAATATACTTATGAAACCAATTGCTGCTTTGAAGTTTTATCACAGCTATAATTCTAGAAGCTTTCAAGATCTTGACACTTCTTGAAACAGTCAAGAAAATACTTTAGTAATAGAAAATCATGAAAAATTAATTATAAGCATTGTAGAAATTTAAATATCTAGCAATAAATGGAAATATTATTTAAAAAGTGGTTGGAAATAAAGTGGGATCCAGAGTGATTTTAAATAAGCTTCTTTTCTGAAGATTATTTCTGATAATAATTTTTATTTTTTTATTGGGAAAAATATAAACATGTACAAATATAGATAATCCTACATGAATTAGAGAAGACTAGCTCCTGTTATGTAATGCATTTTTAGTGCAAGTTCTTAATACATTAAATCTAAAGGAAAATTGAATGGGCAAGATTAAAGTTATAATTAAGGCTTGTAAGTCACAACTGGAAAAAATAAGATTTTTATATATACAAATACATATTTTATAAATAATATATTTTCCTAGTTAAATTATTGCCTTGGGCTATTTGTGTGGCTTAGTGGTAGAATATTTGCCTAACATGCATGAAGCCCTGTGTTCAATTCCTCAGTATCACATACACAGAAAAAGCCAGAAATGGTGCTGTGGTTCAAATGGTAGAGTGCTGGCTTTGAGAAAGCTCAAGGACAATGTTCAGGCCCCGAGTTCAAACCCCAAAACTTGCAAAAAATTACCTTGTTTTCAAAGGAATCATAACATATGATCTAATTTTATGTATTTAAATACTTTGTTGCTTTTTATATCTCATATAGAATTCCTTGTTGTTGTTGTTTTCCTTTTCCTTTTGTCTTGTTTGTTCCATTATTTGTCTTTGGAAGAGTAAGAGGCAGACACAGAAATGATGAGCCAGCTACGGAACATCCAGCAGTAGTAGTCATTAGACATTCTACTGGAAATGAACAGCCCAACTTATGAGTGGAAATGTAGGGGAACTGGGAGAGAGCAAGGAAAGGAGGAATCTTTCATTCTGTAATTTTGTTTGTTACTTATAGCCACATACTCCTCGATGCTACTGAACATATGTTAAAACAGCAAATGAGGATATTTATGTTATTTTCCAAGTATTTCTAGTCCCTAGAATTGAAGTTCCTTGAGAATAAATCCTGTTTTATCTAGAGCTGGCTAACAGCACCTCTGGAAATATTGAAAGGTAGTGAAATAAATGAGTAAATAAAGTAATGGATAATTTCTAATCATTTTAGGAAAACTAAGTCCATTGTAGGAAACCTGTGCTAGCATATTGCCATGATGGAAAATAATTTCTGACATTGTTAATGACATTTCAAATTCCATGAAAAAGGGTGAGGAACAAGCAGTCATAGGTTCATTGCCTCAAATTGTGACTTCTTTCATTAAATCCTTCCTTCATTCACTTAATCCCTTTAAACTCCTTTGTATTCATTCTCTCACCATAGCACATGCCTATGTGAAAACCACCTGCACTTGCCATCTCTTGAATATTTTCAGAAGAATTAAATAGTATCTTTTTATTATAACATACAGTAAAGATTTAATTTTTACTCTGTCATATAACCACTGCTTGTAGCATATGGTTTTCACATGGAAATACACATTCATCAACTAAATTTTTATCTATGTTTCAATAAATATTGGTGTATAGACTCCAATATGGACCTTCTTTTGGGACGATTGTGTGGCTTTATTGTTGAGGTCAAAATAAGCAGGACATTCCAAAAGATACTTCAATTTCTCTTTTGATTTCTAATATATTCCTTACTTTTCTTTAAAAGCATGCTGCGAAAAGGAAAATTTGAGTTTCTAGTTAGTGAAAGAGTTGATTTCTGTCTAGAAACCTTGTGCATATTTTATCAAGAAATATGCATCACACAGCCTGGAAGGTAATCTGAGACCAAAGTACAAGAGAATATGGTAGTACGGATGGAAATCATTTTCTTTCCTTGAAAGAAGTTGTTTCTGTCCCAAAAGATGAATTTGTAGTACATCTCAAGGAGCGAAAAAAGTAATAATTCTGCCATCAGAATTCTAGATATTACCAGTAAGAAAAAGAAGACAAAAACATGAAGTGGCAGTAGAGGAAGTGGGAAGAAAATCTACTTAGAATGAGAAACATAAGGTGATGTGATTGTGATGGCACATACTTATGCCAAGAACCTGTATGTGTTTTAAGAGTTATACCAGATAAGTGATACTTTTCATGCATGGAATTTAAACTGAAGGCCTAGTAGCAGCCAAATTTTGGCTTAACACTCTGCTTTCATTATTTGTACTTCCACTGATTTACACAGTTGCTATTCTTTTTCTATAGTTATGACTTTAAAATTGACTGTATGACGATATGGATGAATAAGATCATCTTTCAGTTGTAATGGGAAGCTTTCCTTTCTTGACATTATATAACACAGAGAGAGCAGCTGAAACTTTCTCATTGCCAGAATGCTGGGTAGCTACAGGACCCGTGAGTCACAGTTCATCTGTTGCAAACAAGATAACAACAAAACTTAGGGATCATCCATTTGTTGACAGAAACCAATCGATTTTCTCTCTTTCATTTTCCCTTTTTCATTTGTTTTACAACTGAAAGAAGATGGAAACTCCTTACAACACACACACACACACACACACACACACACACACACACACACACACACACATGCGCGCGCGCTCACAATGAGGGTGAATATTTAGGTACTTCTAAAACATATATGCACTCAGTATTTTCATGAGGTTTGATTGAAGAAAGTGGAAAACTGGGTAAGTCTAAAGACAATAAAAAAGAGACAATTTTGGAAAAAAAACAGGACTCAGATAAAATGTGAACCTTTGGAAATATATTTTTCTGTGTATGGTCCTCTTTTAGGTAAAGCTGTCTTCACTGAAACAAGCCAGTACTGATTATTCTTAGCTCTTTTGGGTTTTATAAGCATAATCACTGGGAAATGGTCTAGTGGGTTTAGATTGCTAAACACCTTTTTTCCCCCCAAAAAAATGAATATCTACAATGATTGTCAACAAAAGAACATAAAAACCATCAGAACATTTATATTTATTTCACAATAAAACATGAACCAAAGAATTGAATCTAAGGAATTTATTCTGAAGATAAGCTTAAAGAGCTAAAAAAGAGACTTGTGGTTTTTCAAGAGGATATTTTAAATGACACATCAGAAAACATAGTAGCTTAGGGCACTACTTGAAATACTAGTAATTATCATAATTGAGTACATTTTCAAATATACATATAATGCAAATCTGACATCAGTTACCATTTATTTGGATTGTAATGGGAACACTTTTAATAACACATTAGAAAAATCATTAACTGGAGACCATTTACTAAGTGACAATAATAAAACTGATGAGGGAATGTGAGCAGATTTATATTTGCATTCTCAAAGCTTTCTGTGGCTTCTCATAAATAATCTCTAGACACACAATATTTCTTAATAGAGGCATTAATGATAGCTCGGCGTGAACAACTCTTCCCTTAAGGAGATTAGCCATATATTGCAGGGGTCTGACATTCTTCTTTCTTGAACTCTAAATGCTTTCCAATTGTTAAATGGACATACTACAAGCCATTCATCTTCTAATCACTGGAAAGCAGTGATGGTGGTATGTACTACTGTGATAGTTATTCACTTAAATGTATAGTCAGAGGTCTGGCCTTCCAAATGAAACAAGCCAAAGGTGTCTCTGAAGCAGCTGATTTCTATATTCAGTTTCCCAAATTTATATATTCATTGAGGACACAATACAATTCACCTATGCATATCCAACAGGAATTTTGAAATGGAATATGGAAGATATTGCAAATTCTACTAGTGAAAAGGAGGAAAAGAAGACTATAAAAGAAAATAAAACTTTCTTTGTCACTTTTTTTTCTTGTGTTAATGATTAAACCCAGCGCCTGATGAATGGTGACTACATACTCTACCATTAAATTACTTTTCTACAGCCATTATATGAGTTCTATCCTACCTATGGATACATCTATCTATGTATCTATGTATCTATCTATCTATGCAATTTGAATATGCACATACACATATATACATGCATATGTAGATTATATAGATATACATATGTATATGCATATCTAGGCATCACTACTTATCTATCATTTATTTATCATTTACCTATCATCTATCTACTATATCTCTTTCAAACATCTATAGCTATCTATCTATCTATCTATCTACTCTTTTCTTTTTTATGTCTCATTCTAGACTCAAAGATGCTAAGAAGTTTTAAAATAAATATTGATCTGACCTCACCTCTTGAGCCCTGTTTATTTACCATGTAGCACCATATGACACCATAGTGACTTGATATCTTCTACTGTGGTCTAAGTAATATTAAAAAAAAAAAACATTGTACCTCATAGCTTACAGATATTGGAGGACTTAAAATCCCCCCTCCATTTTGTAGATTGCCAGCACATTCTGGAGTCACTCTTGGCAAGATTCATCCCTCCAGGAGCCTGGATGGCAGAGACAGACAGCATTCTGAAAACTGGTTCCTGTTTACTATCTCATCCCTCTAGGCTCAGTGAGCACTGCCCTGTGTGAAAGGAGACAGCAGGCACCAGACTGCCATTCTCTGCATTGTGCAGCAGGTTTCTTCTCTAAATATTATGCAGGTTATCAGGCCCTGGCTAAACACGATTGAATATTTTGGGAAGTGATCAGGGGAGAAAACTTGAGAGGGAAATTTTGGAGCAAAAATATAATATTATTTTCTACCTCTTTTGTAATTACAATATGTTACCAGTATTTTAAGAATTTTTTTTCTTTTTTTGCTTTTTGTTATTCTCATCCCTTAGGTGCTAAAGACTTCAAAGGTCAATCTCAATCTTGTACTCCTAACTAAATTGCCTTTGATGGCCATACATAAATAATCCATATACCTATATTATCATCATCTAAAAAATGAAAATACTAACTTCTTAGCTATCTCAAAGGGAGCAACTATAACAGCATAGTAAGGCATACTTGAGAAAGAAAACCATTAGATTGACATTAGGTAAGATCAAACAATAGAAAATATTTCAACCATTTCTGTTAGTTGAGAAAATTTGATGATATACTGAATGTATTTGGAAAACGGAATCTCACTAAAATCAAATGCAGAGGAATCATAGGTGAGTAAAATGAAGGGGTTTTCAGTCTTCACATTGAAAAGGTCGTTAATCTGTCATATATTTTTATTCAGTTCATTAAAGAATAACATGCATGCACATGGATTTTATTATACTTAAATCATCTTCCTAAAGATTCAAATCAGTGATCATACATTATCAATGTTCTGTTTAATATTCATGATGATTTCAGTGTATTTTTCTTTCAAATGAGTACATATCTGAATATCTCACTCTCTTGTGCTTGCACTGAGCAAATGCTGTTCATCTTTGAATAGCACATATTTTTTCAAAAGCTTTTACTAAACAATTACATTCATGTGTGCATGTCCACATATATCAACAACCCCTTACCAACTGTGCAGATGTATAAGAATCTAAATTTGGAATTATTGCTGACATTTATATTAACTTGATTTGGGGGGTTTGGTTTGGTTTGCCTTCTCCCTTCTTTTCGGAGCATCCCACATTTCACTGTGCATCTGAGGTTGGCCTCAAACTATAAATCATCTTAACCATGTCTCCTGAGTACTCATGTTACAGATTACAGCTACAGGCATATACCACCATTCCCACTTAATTTCTTTAGTTTTTAAGATTTTATGCTATAGATAGAATTTTGAATACCCAGATCAACTGTGGCTAACCTATGTTGATATCATGCACAATAACAAAGTTCATACTCATGCAGACTTGGCCCTATAAGCCTTTGTATTATTTCTAATCAATTTATGGGAAAATATTTGCTCATAAATATTTATATGCTCATAAAAATAAAAGGCTACCTTGTTTTCCCAGAGATTTTATAAGTAATATAACTACAGGGACAAAAGATATGATGACAGGTAGTTTAATGTTCAGTTGCCTAGCTCCTATTCTCTAACCCATAGATAGCCAATTGAGAGAAAAGTCTAGGTGCAAAGAGGAAGCAGACAAAAAAGAATGGTCATTAGTGAACTCCATGGAAGGGCCACAAACGAAGACAAATGAGAGGATCGTTAAGAATACATAGGAAGGAAATTTAGGAAAAACTGATAAAATACTCTGACCTGGCTGGAGAAAAGAATATGTATTGGGAATAATAGACTATAAAAATAACCCGGGCCTGAACAAAGGGAAGTTTGTGGTAGAGAAAATTTATACACATGCAGGGCATGGAGGTTCTGACAGTTCTGAGCTGAGGTGACAACCACATGTAAAGTTAATTACACTGAGTGGAGAAGTGCTGGATGTGAGCAAGACAAAGCCTGTTTATGTTCTATTAATCTGGTTATAGAGGTGGTGGTTGGGTTCAAATAAAATGTCAAGGAAATAGATCTAAGAGATTCTTTCCAAAGAGTAAGCAATCTCATGGCTCCATAGGTTATAAAACAGAAGAGTGTATTCAAAATATTCATCTGATAAGAAAGTTGCTTGTGTTTGGAGATATCACTCTAGATTCATCTAATAATTTTAATGCATGATTTTATATTACTAACACTGTATTTGCAATTGTACCTTTTACTAAAAAACCTGGGTTGGTAAAAACACTAGGCAAACGACAGAAGCTTTTCATAAAATTTAACATCTGCTATATAACAGTGGTTACATTTTCCTTGTTAGATAAATGCTTAATAAACAAAAGTGGGCTACTGAAAGATGGATGTTTCTGTGACATATCTAGGTTAAATTCTTCATTTCAGTAATTCTGCTAAGTATTCTTTCATGTTTCACCTCACATAGGACATACTAGAGGTAGGGTGTGTTGTGTTTATACAGTGCACATGCAAGAGAAAATCAGGTTCTTTTAATACTGTGGAACTCATTTCACTATATATATGTAACTATATACAGGAATTTTCTGTATCACATTACACATTACTATCAGTTTCAGTTCAAAAATACATTTGTCAGGGGCCAGAAGTTTGGCCTACTGGTAGAGTGTTTACCTAGCATGCACAAAGGCCAGAGTTCAATTCCTCGGTACCACATACATAGAAAAAAGCCGGAAGTGGTGCTGAGGCTCAAGTGGTAGAGCTCTAGCTTTGAGAAAGTCCAAGGACAGTGCTCAGAGCCTGAGTTCAACACCCATGACTGGAAAAAAATACATTTGTCAGACTGTTTTCTTTTCAAAAATGCCATATTTTATAAGATACATTCTTTCTGAAGCAAAATCCTACAAAACAGTTCACTTGAAATAGGGCTGTCCTGAGTGCCTGGCTTCTGTAGTCCCTGAAACCTCAGCTATACTGACTCCAGTCCCAAAAGTGCCCAAGGAAAAAGACTTACACGCTCATAGCGGTCATTGCGGACAATCTACTTCTTTGTGAATCCTATGTGGAAAATTTTTGGTATTTCTTATTTCAAACTCTTTTTTATCCTGTTTTTTCATAAGTCTTGCTTTTTTATTTTAAATTTTATTATAAGGGTGTTGTACAGAGAGGTTACAGTCACATTCGTATGGTACTAAATACATTAATTCTTGAACACTGTTACTCCTTCCCATGTTTTTCTCCCACTTTCCTCTTCACCCATCTAGAGTTGTAAAGTTCATCTCCAACATATTGTTGTGAATATTGCTATTATTATATTTTTACACACACACACACACACACACACACACACACACCTTCATGTTCCGAAATGAAAGGAAGAGTTCAACTACATCTTTTCTGGCAAAGTCTTTGAATAAAATTTTATCTACCTCCAAACTTCTAGGGAGTTTGGAGTCTCTTTGTAGATCAACCATAGCTTATGTGTGACTGTCACTTACGTAATTGCCAGTACTGAGGGGCTGGCATCTGTCTTGATGTAGCTCATTGAAGAAAATATCCTGTTATTATTGCAATTGTCTGTTAGGTTTGCCATAATGAAATATCACAGCATGGCTGACTTAAATATTAGTAATTTATTTTCTTACTGTTTCTGAAAGCTAGAAGTTCAATACTAAACTTTGGGCAAACTCTGGTTTTGACTGAGGTCTTCCTTGCTCCTTGGCTTGCTGCAGCCTTGTGTCCTTACATGAAATTCTCTCTGTGTACGCATTTATCTCCAGTGTCTAGTCCTCTTCAAAGGACACCAGTGACGGGCCGGGAGTTTCACCTAGTGGTAGCGTGCTTACCTAGCATGCATGAAGACCCGGGTTCAATTCCTCGGTACCACATACATAGAAAAAAGCCTGGAAGTGGTGCTGTGGCTCAAGTGGTAGAGCTCTAGCCCTGAGAAAGCCCAAGGACAACACTCAGGCCCTGAGTTCAAGGCTCAGGATTGGCAAAAAAAAAAGACACCAGTGAAATTGAACCAGGGACCCATTCATGATCCCGTGTGAGTGTAATGACATCAAATAAAGATATCTCTCTGGACAGAGTCACAGTAGGAGTATAGTATGTACATTTGTGGGGATATAATTTAGTCCAAAATAACAATCAATGGCCAATTTCAGGAACTATTGTCATCTCTACTAATGCAGCCAGAACATAGGCAATGATTCCTACATAACCTGAGAGTTCTTCCAAAGTGAAGAGAAAGTATTCATATCAGGGGGAAATAGAGAGTGCCCAGGAAGAAAACAGAGGTGATTCCAACTGGTACCAGATCAGATGGAGTTTATCAGGGAAAGAAGTAAGTTAAAAGGAACAGAATTATACTTATAGGGCATGGTTTTTGTAGAAAGTCTGTGTCATCCACAGAAGCATTATTTCCTATTATTTCCCAGTCTCAGGAAGAAATGAAGAATCTCATGATATTGGTTAAACAAATCGATGTTAAAGTTTTAACAACTGTACAGTTGCAAAATTTATGTTTTGCATTCCCTTGCTATTCAATATGTGAATCTTCCTGTTAATGTATGTGCTTACTTGGCTCTGTGTTGAGTGATCACTGATACATTGGTTGTACGTAAGAATGCAAGGAGAAGGAAACAGGCCCGTTCGTGGTAATATGTGAAATGTGCTGTTTGGAAAATGAGGTAAATACACACTAATCTGAACAGTAGGTCTAAAGGAGTAAAATTCCTTTTGTATTGTTGACAGATTTAGAGATACTATTTAGAGCTGTAAGGCCCGTTAAACCAAATTATATCATAAAGTGAGAAGATATATGATGCATGCTTTGATTTAATTCAATTGGATAATAAGTGGTTTCAAGTTGACACAACTATATCTATATTACATTCTCCCAGTATCCTCAGGTGATGAAGAGGCTATATGCATCCTAAGATCAGAAACTAAAATATAAGCCAGACACCAAGTTCTTGCTTACTCTGAAGAAGAGGCTGGGTAGAAATTTTTTCATTGCTAATACACATATTGTGTTCATCAGAAATTAAATGAAGCAGCAGATTTCCACCTGAACAGGCAGGTTTTTCAAGTGTGTGCTTTGTGTGGGTTTTTCTCATCTCAGATTCTGTTGCTATGGATGAACAGCATGATGCTACACAGGATTTTAAGTTGAATTTTTAATTTGAGTGATTTTTTAAATACTTTTTCTATTCATTTAACTGACAGAATTGCTTGGGGACTGGGAATAAGTATTAAAATTGCTTAAAAATGCTTACATACCAATTTAAATGCCAGTTTATTAAAAAATGACAATAGGAAAAGCAGTGTTGAGTAAAATATAAGCCATAACCCCTTAATGCAAGTGTAGTATCCTTTAGTATATCAAGCATATGAATGTAACAACAGTCACTATTTTGGATGCCACTGTAAAATGTCACATAAATATGAAGAGGATTAATTAGAATAAATATGACCAAATATAATTTTTTTTCTGATTTCTCAATTTGATATACACTTTTCTTTTTACCTCAATATTGTTATTATTGTTTTCCTGAATCTAGGGCTTGGATATTGGGCATTTGTGGTGAATGTTAGTGCTCCATCATTTGAGCCACAGCTCCATTGGATGCCATAGGCACCCAATATAGTTCAGTGCACTAAAGTTGACAAGTTGAACACATAGAAATGTGAGTTTGGGGGATGCTGGTACCTTTCAATTTTCCTTTCCTTGGGGGGGGGGCACCAAATGTACATTGTTCATAAAAAATGAACCGGTATTTATTTTTTTAAAACAAACAAAAGCTGTATTTCATCACCTTAAGTTTTCAGAGATGATACAGGTTTACAATTCAAGTTCCCACATCCTGAAAGACGTATCAAATAATTCATCACTCAAATCAAGAAATACAATAATCTGGAATTCACCACATCTGAAGATATAATAACCAGCTGCTGTAACTGATGTTCACTGTGAGGAGGCAATATGAAATAGAGATATACAAACAGCTCTCGTGATGCAAGGGATGAAACTGATCCAATAGGGTATAAATGTGTGTGTGAAGACATAACAGTGAAGTTTCCTCTGTAACCAATATGAGCCAGCTTAGTGTTAGATAACATTTTAATATGTTTATAGCAAGATGTTGAGGATTCTTGTCAGTAGTCTCTAACTAGGTAAAAATTAAAGATAGATATAGAGTTTTTAGAAACACTGAAATTTGTGCCTTTGTCCAAGTGGCTGTCAGGCCTATTAAGATGATGGCTGGGAGCCAATGATTCACACTTGTAATTCTAGCTAATCAAGAGGCTAAGATCTGAGGATTATGGTTCAAAGCCAGTTCAGGCAGGGAAGTCTTAGAGACTTTTATTTATAATTAAACACCCAAAAAAGCCAGAAATGAAGTTGTGGCTCAAGTGATAGCCCTAGCCTTGAGCAAAAAAGTTCAGAGACAGCACCCAGAGCCCTGAGTTCAAGGCCCTAGGGCCAGCATGAAAAAAGGTAAGATGATAAGAACCGCCAGTTGAGGCATCAAACTCCAATCAAGCTCCACAACCAACAAAAAAAGAAGGAAAGAAAGAAAGAAAGAAAGAAAGAAAGAAAGAAAGAGAAAAGAAAAGAAAGAAAGAAAAGAAAAGAAAGAAAAAATAGAAGATATGGACGATTCCAAATTCTAACACTCTAGAATTAACCAATTAACATTGGTAATTAAAAAAAAAAGACCACATAGTTTACTGGTATTCCATACTAACCATTAGAGGAGGTAGTAATATTAAGTTGGAATTTAAAACACAAGGTGAGTTACTAGAACTGTAAACAATTTTAAATCATTGTAGTGAAAAAGAATTAGAATTCATATAAAATTAGAACTAGAAAAGCAAATAATAAAAATATTTAGTGAATTTACTCAAATAGAAGCAGTTTAAAGGATACATAAATGAAAAATATTAGACATGTATGTACAAAAAAGCAAATATAAATTAGTCAGTTCTGGACATTCCAGTTAAACATTCATAGATAAAAACATCCACCTTTTTCTTTATATAGATAAATACATACATTATAGGAAAATTCTGGGAAAATATTAGAAATACTAAAATACACTCTCATGTTTAAAAATTGAGTAGAATGTTTCACAGAACACTATATAACTGTAAACACTGATTTGATTCCATGATTTTCATCATGCCAGAAGTATGATTGGTTTAATTTTTTTAAAAAAGATATTGGTATCATATCACTCTGGCTTATTAATAAGTGCTAGGATTACAGGCATACCTCACTGGGTTCAGCATAAGGCCATGCATTTTAAGAAAAAATCAAATACACCTAGATATACCAATTTTGCATTTGCTCTGATAGGTTGGCCCTGTTTTTCTGTGTATATGACCCTACTGGAGCTTGAA
The DNA here is from genome assembly GCF_031878675.1 of Megascapheus bottae. Classification (NCBI taxonomy): domain Eukaryota; kingdom Metazoa; phylum Chordata; class Mammalia; order Rodentia; family Geomyidae; genus Megascapheus; species Megascapheus bottae. The sequence continues at coordinate 40,999,828 of NC_143511.1, forward strand.
CTAAGGGCCCTAGAAATGTCCCTTAGGATTTTCACTCAATACTAGAACTCTAACATGTGAGCTACAGTTCCACTTCTAGTTTTATTGCTGGTTAACTGTAGATAAAAGTCTCCTGAACTATCTGGCCAGAATGGCTTCAAACCATGATCCGCACATCGCAGGCTCTGATAAGTTAGGGTTATCATCATGAGCCCGGGTACTTGGTTTATGTGGGCATTTTTGTTCTACCATCTCTCCCTCTAATTATAAAGAAATGAATTCAAATATATGTGCATGATCTTTTAAAAGATCTGTATAGCAATTTTGAATTAATATCTATATACACACATGTATGCATGTTGACAAATCTGTTATATTAAGTCCTTATTAAAAATAAAAAGTTGGGCGGGGAGTTTGGTCTAGTGATAGAGTGCTTGCCCAGCATACACGAAGACCCAGGTTCAATTCCTCGGTACAACATACATAGAAAAAAACAAGAAGTGGTGCTGTGGCTCAAGTGGTAGATATCTAGCCTTGAGAAAACCCAGGGACAATGCTCATGCCCTGAGCCCAAGCCCAGGACTGGCAAAACAAACAAACAAACAACTGAAAGATAAATATTGTAAAGGGTTTTTTTTTAAGCATATATGTATTCCTTGGTGGCACTGGGGTTTTAGCAGTTACAGTGGCACCAGAACCTCTTTCTATCTTTTCCCTTTTAAGCAAAAATCACTTAAATATGCGGCTTTAGTTCCATTTCTTCAGTCAGTTTTAGCAGACATTCACATTCTTTACGTTAATTTTGTTTATTGCCCATTGTTTGGGTATTCTTTTTTCTTAGTTACTTCTATAAAAATCATTTTGTCCAAAACATTATTTGATGAAGATAGTGCATAAAGTGGTGACATGGAATAGTGAAGCCGTGCGAACTTGGTTGATCTTAAGAAAAATTAGAAACCTGAGTGTTCAGACCACATCATTCTAATGCCCCTGTAGACATGTGAATGCATTTTACCCCAACCGAAACAACAAGCTACCTGGTGTTCATTCCTGTGGGAATTACTTCCTTTATGATCTACTGGCTTTCCACTTCACTGACTCATTTCTAGGTATCCCTTTTGCCTCAGTCCACTTTGTAAACACATTGTTCTTTGATTTCCTTTCGATTTGGCTATTGTGTGAATTCTGCAGACACACAGGCACACACACACACACACACACACATATACACACACACATACACGCACACCAGTCAGTCATCTACATTATTGAATTTGGTTTGAGTAGGAGGACAGATAATTACCATAGCTTTGGTTATTGCAGGTAACAAAAAGAATCTTGGGTTAGATGGAACACTGCTCTGATCCAATGTTGTGTTACAATAAATTTTTTAAAATCTAGTGCAAGATTTCTTTTTTTTCATTATATATATATATTTATTGTAATTAATAGAAGGGTTACATGATATTTGCCAGATAGATGGTGCATTAATTCCCATGCATTGATACCCTTTCACATATCTTGGTCCCCATTTTCCTCCCCCCCAACCCCCACCCCTCATCTTGTTTTCCCCCGTTCCCTATCCAATTTCAAATAACCAAATACAAATATATCCGATATATCAGGTAACAAAGTGAGATACTGTAACAATATGAGATAACCAAGGGACAGCAAAAGAGATGAGAAATAACATAGTACATTAAGGACAACAATCATTCATTATATGGCTTATGTTTCTATATCCTAGAGATCCTTTCATTTAGTGTCCCACTATATGGCCTTTTGTATCAAGGTTTTGCTCTATTGCAAATCTCTGCTAGGAGAGCCCAAGATTTCTACTGATTATGACAAATGAGGGAAACCATTGAGACTAAGTTCCTTTGAGTCTGGCTTACTTCACTTAATATGATTTTTTCTAAGTCTTTCCATTTCCTAACAAATGGGGTGATGCCATTCTTTCTGACAGCCACATAGAATTTCATTGTGGACAAATACCACAACTTGTTGATCCACTCATCAACTGAGGGACATCTAGGTTGGTTTCATATCTTTGCTGTGGTAAATAGTGCTGCAATGAACATCGTTGTTCTAGTGGATTTAGTATGTCCTTGTTTCTGGATGATTGGGTAAATGCCAAGTAGTGGAATTGCTGGGTCATAGGAGAGCTCTATGTTTAGTCTTTTGAGGAACTGCCATACTGCTTTCCATAGTGGTTGAACGAGTTTGCACTCCCACCAACAGTGTAGTAGTGATCCCTCCTGGCCACGCCCCCTCCAGCATCTGTTGTTATTAGTTTTCTTGATCCTGGCCATTCTAACTGGAGTGAGGTGGAATCTTAGAGTTGTTTTGATTTGCATTTCTTTTATGACCAGAGATGTTGAGCATTTCTTCATGTGTCTATAGGCCATTTTTGTTTCTTCTTCAGAGAAGACTCTAAGTCTTTGTCCCATCTTTTAATGGGATGACTGTTACTTTGGAGATTAGTTTTGGAGTGATTCAATTTTTTGAGCTGTTGATATATTTTAGATGTGAGGCCTTTGTCTGTTGTATGGTTGGTGAAGATCTTCTCCCACTCTGTAGGCTTCCTAATTAGTTTACTAGCTATGTCCTTTGCCATACAGAAGCTCTGCAGTTTAATGCAGTCCCACTTATCCAGCCGTTCACTGATTTGTTGTGATTCTTGGTCCTTATTAAGAAAGTTTCTGCCTGTGCCAAGGAGGCCTAGTGTATCTCCTATTCCTTCTTGTAAAGTTTTCAGAGTGTCGGGTTTAACTCCAGGTCTTTGATCCATTTGGAGTTAATTCTAGTATAGGGTGACAAAGAAGGATGTAGTGCAAGATTTCTTACCCATTCATTAAAGCATAGCCTTTCCAAACTTGCTTCAATGTAAAAATTTGCATAAGGGAGCATTAGTAACATGAAAGAAATCAGCTCAAGCTAAACACTTACAGAAACCTCAAGCAAATAGATTCCCCTATCCTCACAAATCTCAACAAATCACTATAAAAAGTAACTAATTAGGTGCTGGAAGTTTAGACTAGTGGTAGAGTGCTTGCCTAGCATGCATGAAGACCTGGGTTCAATTCCTCAGTACCACATACATAGAAAAAAAACAGAAATGATGGTGTGGCTCAAGTGGCAGGGCTCTAGCCTTGAGAAAGCCCAAGGACAGTGCCCAGGCCCTGAGTTCAAGGCCCAGGACTGGCCAAAAAAAAAAAAGGAATTAATTAAACCATGAAAATCTCAGTACAATGCAAAAATGTAGAATATTTTTCATAAAGTTAACACTTTCTTTAAAACTGGAATTTTATATTATGTCATATAATTTCCCTTTTAATAAAAATGTAAAAAATGATTATTTTTATAGTTTCATTTAAATATAAATGCTTAGATTTTTCAAAATACCAAATAACTGGGAAAAATAACAGTGGAAAACTAAATAATTGAATTTCATATTTCTACATTTAAGTAAAAATTCCATGATGATAAAGCACATTAATATAATAATCCATTTAAATTTTTTCTCATGAAGTTATTGTTTAATAAAAAGTATATTTGGAAAGTGAAATCTTTAAAAGTCACCAGGCTATTTTTATTTGAAATACAAGCAGATCTTTCGTTTCTTCTTATCAATTTTATGCATCTAGAATATAGTGCCATAATTTACCAGACTTACAAATGAAAGGTCTTAATGCTCTTTTATGAATTTATGAATGTCATTCAAAACTAGTAAGAAAAATGAAGCCAATACTCTCCAGCCTCTGGTATATCTGCATGTTATAAAAACCAAACAACAACAACAACAACAACAACAACTTACCATCAAATCCTGTGAATTTCTGTGAATTGTATTTATAAGTAAAAATAAAAGTTAATAAATTCCTTCTTTTAATATAAAATTGAGCAAGTTGCCACGCTGGAAAACTTACCATGTGTATTGAGAAAACAAGGCACCTGTGGTGGCTTCCTGGGAGTTCAAAATATGCAAACTACAACATTCAAGTTAAAAATGTCTTTAAAATCTAAAGTCAATTCATTTATCATGGGAGTCGAAGCTTCTGTTGCCCAGCACCAGCTTTGATGATGCTGTAAATTCTGCTGTTTCTCAGGGATGTGATCACAGCTTCTTCTGCATAAAATAATACTCCTCTTGTCATTTGAATTTAGGCTTCAGATCACATGAACACTCTCCACTAGAATGTGCCTTGCCTTATCAGCGTCTCAAAATAATTGATAAGGAAGTTTCTGAGAGACAGCTGAATAATAATAAGTGTGATCACAGGTAGTGGATACTACAGATGTGCTGCTGATCTCTCATCTCCCTCTGCTGGCAAAGTGATTTGGAGAATAGAGATATATTAGAGGGAAGGTAATGAATTACTGAAATGACATAGTATGTTATTAAAAACAGATCATTAGAGAGTAATTTCTATACACTTTCCTAATTTAGTGATTTTTTTCCTTTCATAAATTGTGAATGAAGACACTTAAAATGCACCTGCATAGAAAAACTCCTGTGAGTATTCTAAGTTTCTGACACTGGTGTGTAAAAGTACAGCACATAAACAAAGATTCTCACTTTGTTTTTCATTTTATATTTTGTCCTTATTTATAAATGCAAATGAAAATACTCTTCCTGGAAAAATATTAAAATCTTAAATTGAAAGTATGTTTCTTGCCTTATTTATGAGATCAAACAAAATGGGATCAATCACAAACTTCCTAGAGCATTAAAAAGAAAAGTAATAACATGGCCCTAAATAAAACAATTCCAAATTGAGTTATGATTTTGGCAGAAAGTCTGTCATTTAAAATTAATATACCCAGTGTTTGACTATGAAGGTACTCACCCACAAAACAAAACTGAATTCAAGTTTCCTTAAAGAACGTTCCTTAAAGAATTTTGATCTTAGTTTAGAGAAATAATGATTCTGATTCAGTATCAGTATTTCCCAATGCTAAAGAATAATGGTAAATGACAATAAATGCATCTTGCAGTTAACATTGCGAATGAAGAACATGTTCCAGTCTCAGGTAACCATGAGATCAGAAAGTGGCCAGTCTCCTCTCTTCCTAACCATATCTTCTTCAATACTACCCTTTTAATTCTCACTCCATGTTCAAGTGTATCCGTCTATTTACACTGTTGCCATTCATTCTCTGTCTATGCTGAATTTTGTGTCCAATCCTGTTAAAAGTGTCCTATCCACTATCTTCTATCTTCTTTTCTGACTCCTACCTTCTTTTCCATCTTCCCTTGAATCTCTGTAGCTGAATAGTTTACTTCTCTATCTCTTGCTGTTTTTATCTGCAAGTGGGTTATATTTTTCATATATTTTTATTGTAATTAATAGAAAGGTTACAGTTATATTTACCAGATAGAAGGAGCATTACTTCACACACATTGATCCTCTTCTCATGTTTTGACCCCATTTCCCTTCCCCCACACCCTTCACTCATCTTGTATTCCTCCCTTCAGTAGAATTGAGACATTTCCAGCTATAGATACAGTCTTTGGTCAAATACTGTAACAATATGAGATAAACCAAAGGACAACAAAAAAGAAGTACATTAAGAACAACAATCACATAATATAAAGCTCTTGTTTCCATATCCTGGAGATCTTTCATTTAGCCTCATCCTATATGGCCTCATGTATCTAAGTTTTGAGCTATTGTAATTCTCTGCTAGGAGAGGCCCAGAATTGTACTAATTATTACAAATGAGGGAAACCGTTGAGTTAATATTCCTTTGGGTCTGACTTACTTCACTTGATTTGACAGCTCTGGCCATAAAAGAAATGCAAATCAAAACAATTTTGAGATTCCACCTCACTCCAGTTAGAATACCATGATCAAGAAATCTAATAACAAGAGATGCTGGCAGGGATATGGCCAGGAGGGATTGCTACAACATTGTTGGTGGGAGTGTAAACTAGTTCAACTGCTATGGAAAGCAGTATGGTGGTTCCTCAAAAGACTAAACACAGAGCTCCCCTATGATGCAACAATTCCACTACTTGGGCTTTATCCAATTGTCCAGAAACAAGGGCATACTAAAACCACTAGCACAACATGTTCGTTGCAGCACTATTTACCATAGCAAAGATATGAAACCAACCCAGATCCAATTACTGGATGACTGGATCTCGAAGATGTGGTATTTATACACACATCTTGGAGTGCTAATCTATCTTATAACTGGAAACTGGAAGAAGAAGAAAAAGCAAAGATAATGGCATGCATACGTTTAAGGATTGTTTAACCAAAAACTGAATTTGATTAATTTGACTGAAACTTGTTTCTACATTTTCATACCTTGAATTTTTTGCCAGTCGCTGGGCTTGAATTCAGGTTCTGAGCACTTTCTTGGGTTTTCTCAAAGTTCTAGCTCTACCACTTGAACCACAGCACACTTCTGGCTCTTTTTTTATATATATTGTACCTAGGAATCCAACCCAGGTGTTCATGAATACTAGACAAGCACTCTTAACAGAAAGCCAAACTCCCAGCCCCCATACCTTGATTTTTTACAACACTCAAAGGGATTAATTTCTCACATTAGCTGGAACTGAAATACAGAGAGGATTATTGCAGTTTGAAGCATCTGGGCAAATGTCAGCAAAGTCTATTTCGCAATCAAACTTGGTAAGGTCTCAAGGAAGACTCTAGTAGAGGAAGGATAGTGGATGGAAGCTAACTTAGGCTGTTAACATTAGATTCACAAAACAACCTAAAGCAAACAACAGAAGTCCTGGAGTGAATTGCTTCCTGAGAAATCAAGATCCTACATTCAATCAAGACCCTCCAGAATATTGGAGAAGCCTTTGTTTTGCTCAGCCTCCACTGTCTTACCTATCCCATCTTTTAGGGCCACTTTTCATCACTTCAATTTGAAAATCTCTTTCAGTATCTAGAACTATATTGAAGAACCACCAGATGGCAACATGCCTGGCTACCTAGGTCAAAAGGTTAGCAGGTTCCAGTCAAAACTAAAGCCAGGGCAAAACGTTTTTATAGTATCTCTAAAATCAGTTTAATATAATGCAAATTTATGTTTTCATTTTAAAATTCCTACTTTCAAGACACCTTTGATGGTGAGAGGATAGAAGTATTGATTTTCCTACATTTTCCTTCCTTACCTAATTTAATCTTTTCCTTGCTAATGTATTTTTCCCCCTCATATTGATTCCCTGCTTTGTAAAACTCAGAACCTGGAAGTGAAAGCATTAAAAGTGCCTGAGCACTGACTGAGCTCTATTCAAAGTGTGTGTGACCGTGTGAAAAAAAATTTCCTTTCTTAGAAACCCTAATTATTTCCAGTACTTTTTTTTTCTTTTGCCAGTTCTGGGGCTTGAACTCATGGCCTGAGCACAGTAGTCTTTGAGTGTTCTGTCTTCTCTCTCTCTCTCTCTCTCTCTCTCTCTCTCTCTCTCTCTCTCTCTCTCTCTCTCTCTCTCTCTCTCTCTCTCTCTCTCTCTGTCTCTCTCTCTCTCTCTCTCTCTCTCGCCAATTCTGGGACTTGAACTCAGGACTTTGGCACTGTCCTTGGACACTGTCTGCTCAAGGTTAGAGCACTGCCTCATGACCCACAGCACCACTTCCAGCTTTTTTTTTTTTTTTTGAGTATGTTGTACTGAGGAATCAATCCCAGGGCTTTGTGTATGCTAGGTGAGCACTCTGTCACTAGGCTATGTTCCCAGCCCCTGTCCTTTAACTTTCTCAAGGTTAGTGCTCTACCACTTAAGTTACAGCACCACTTTTTCTGTTTATGTAGTGAGGAGGAATCAAACCTAGGGCTTTGTGCAGGCTAGGTAAGCACTTAATCAGTAGACCATACTCCTGGCCCTCTGTCATCCTTTTTAGATCTCTTTACCTCACATCAAATTTTAGATTCAGCCTTTAGAAGAAACAACAACAACAAGCCAAAATACTTAGGGACAGCACCTAGGGGCTGAGTTAAAACTGCAGCCTGGCCAAAAGAAAAAAAAAAAGTTCGAAACCGCAAAATTTGCGGTAAATCTCCCCTAAATATATTCTTATGTCTCTTACACTTTTTAAAACATTGCAAATTGAATTAGGTAACCAGTGTTGCCAAGTAACAAAGAGAAAAACTATGGACCAGAAGACACATGATTTTCATATCATACACACAAAAGTCTTACAAATGCCAGAGAGCCACCTGCCACTGGGTCCTGAGAGATCAGTCCTATTGCCTTGCAGAACATCTTCTGCTGCCAGTAAAAATACTCAAGTTACACATTCATAGTAAAATGTGGCAAGGAGTTTGAGTGGCTCATTAGTATGTCTAATTTTGCATATGTCATGCAGTACTGAGTAGACTCCACTTAAGTACATTGCTGAGTACCTAGAGGATTGAATGCATGTAGTTACTTCCTTTATATTTTCCTTAATGACAAAACTTTTGTGAAGAATTTAGGAGAATTACCAATGATGGCATATTATATGAGAGCTGGCTTTACGAATCCAATTGCACTCAGACAATAGTGTGCATATCTCTCCCACAAAAGTAGAGTGGAGATATGGACAAGTATGAATTATGCCTGTCTTGCATATCAAGAATCCAGTGCACATCAGAAGAGAGAGACTTGGCTACTGGAACACATCAGATAGAGAATAAACCAGGGCATGAAACAGGGCCAATATCATAGCAGTTTCTTTTGCATTTCCTCTCTATGAACAATACTTATTTCTTGGTAGGCCAAGGAAGATCCAATTCTTTGATTCAATAATTCTAACTAGCTCCTTCATTTCTTCTTTCTCTTTTGTAGACTCAAGACATTGCTAGAATAGTTGAATTGATTTTAGAATCTATGAAGTCATTCCTCATTGTTTTGAGTCTTTCCTTCTATATGCTAGCATTGAAAAGACATCATTTATATGAAACTTTGAAGGAAAAAATCTTATGAAATGGTGAGCTCTATGGCATTGATGGATGTCATTTCATTATGTCAATGGATAGAACTTTGTTAAGTTTAACTTAGACCAGAGAACATCTATTTAATAAGTCAAAGTGGAATGTCACTTTGTTAGTCTGAACTACATAAAAATGATTTATTCTGAAATGTCTGGATTCACTGCAGTGCTGGTAAAACATTGTTCCCTTAAGAATAGTAAGCCTATTTTGAAATGGTATCTTTTTAGGTATTCCTTCCCTAACTTATATAATTTCTCTGATAAACTTCCATATGTGAGAGTTCATATAGATAAATTATGTTAAAATATAGCTATAATTATTGGATTTTGCAAGGAATCTCATGGTCAGGACTGGCAGGAGTATAACGGTTCAATCCCTCAATACATCCCAGCTCTCCCCCCTTTTTTTTGCCAGTCCTGGGCTTGAGCTCAGGGCCTGAGCACTGTCCTTGGACTTTCTCAAGGCTAGAGCTCTACCACTTGAGCCTCAGCACCACTTCTGGCTTTTTTTTCCCTATGTTTGTGGTACGGAGGAATCGAACCAGGGTCTTCGTGCATGCTAGGCAAAGCACTCTACCACTAGGCCAAACTCCCGGCCCCCTCTCTGCCCTTTTTTAATTTGTTGTTCACAGAGATGGAACTCTGGGCCTGGGTGTTGTCCTTGAGCTCTTCAGCTCAAGACTACAGCCCTATTCCTGGAGCCACAGGGCCACTTCCCATTTTCTAGTGGTTTAATTGGAGATAAGAGTCTCATGTACTGCTGTGCCTGGGCTGGCTTTGAACCATGATCCTCAGATCTCAGACTCCTGAGTAGCTAGGATTACAGGTGTGAGCCACAGGCATCCTGTAATATATTTACTTTTAGTAGCAGGTCTATCACACAATCAACAGGAGATCAGATGACATGGACTTACCAGAGATAAGTGTTATTTATTATTGCATAGGGATTTGCAATAACACAAGACTGCAAGTTGTATGTCCCTATTCCTAGTTACTATTCAGATAGAGATTGGGAATATTGAAGTTCAGTATCAGCCATAGCAAAAAGACCATTAAAAGAAAACATCTCAATCAATAAAAGAATATTAGTCACCCCATTTACTTGACAAGTGTAAATAGGAAAATTGTGGGTCCATGCTGTCCTGGGCATAAACCCACCAGTCTATTCAGAAATTAAAGCAAAAATGAAACAAAAAAGACTAAGGTTATACCTCAAGTAATAGAACATCTACATATCAAGCATAAGATTCTGAGTTGATTCCTCAGGACAATTTTTGCTAGTTCTGGGGCTTCAACTCAAGGCTTGAGCACTGTCCTTGAGCTTTCTCAAGGCTAGGGCTCTACCATTTGAGTCACAGCACCATTTCCAGCTTTTTCTATGTATGTAGTACTAAGGAATTGAACCTCTGTTTTGTGCATGCTAGGCAAGCAATCTACCACTAGGCCAAACTCCTTCTGCTCCCTCCCCCTTTTTTAAAGTAACATTTTTTTTTCCTATTCTTCCATATAGCAAAATGTATGTTCTCTCAACTCAAACTATTCAAGCATTTCTATTCTGGCTTTAACTTTACATAAATTGTCTGATTACAAAAATGCTTTAACATAAACAAAACTCAGAAATGAGCAAGCCAATATACTATTATATTTCATTGAGAGCTGATGGCTTGAAAATTAATAATAATGAGTACTGTGGAGCTAAATATTCCTGACAGCAATGAAGCAGTTTTGTAAAGTTTTCTTTTTGTTGCTGCTGATTTTATGCTCCTTAGACTGGTTGTACCTTATTACCTTTCTATATAAAACATGAATAAAAGTAGTTTATAATCTATATAATAAATAATAATCATTGCATATAGAGGGTTTAGGGCTGGCACATGCTCCAAACCTAGTGAATACTAATATAGTCTCTTTGATTTACAAGACTTCACCATGAGAATGAAACAAACACTAACTGTGGAGTGGAAACCATACTTCACATTTGAGGGATTTATGTTTGTTTGTTTTCTATTAATGTGGTACTGAGGAATCGAACTCAAGGCTTCATGTATGTATGCTAGACAAGCACTCTGCACTAAGCCACATTCCCACCCCCCTTGTTCATTGCTTTTTGGCCAGTTCTGGGGCTTGAACTAAGGGCCCGAGCACTAAAGTGCTCAGTGCTAGCACTTTATGACTTAAACCACAGCTTTCTCCTGGCTTTTAGTGGTTTCCTGGAGATAAGAATCTCACAAACTTTCTTCCCTGATTAACTTCAAACTTTGATTCTTTGATCTCATCCTTCTAAATTGCTAGGATTACAGACAGGAACCGCCAATCCCTGGCTAATTTATTATTTTTTTCAAAGTACGATGAGCATATCCGGATGGACCAACATTGTTGACTGAGGAGCACCAGTGTGTTTTCATTAGGATAGCAATTGTGCATACCAGTCTTATTATTAAGGTAGGATAACCTCACAGCCTTTAATTCACTAATGTACAGCAGAAAACAAACACTGATATCAATGATGTGTGCTTTATGAGAATCTGAACAAGCTTCCAGTCATTTGGGTTTTAGACACTAATGTTCCTGATTTCTTAGCCGTTTATGCATTACACTATTTTAACTGCCTCCTATTGAACTCATATTTTTAATTTTCCTTTTCTTTCTTTCTTAATTTTTTTTACCTGCATGCAGTCTCAAACTTTACAGAGTTTCTTTCTCTTCCTTCCAACTTGTTTAAGGACTTTGTCATCATGAACCCTCACCAAGTGTCTAAATGGACTGAGCTGATGGACTGACTGCTCCCAGGAAGACATGGTGGCAATCTCAGTTCCCTTACTTCGGAAGGCTGCACAGCCAGCGCCATTGCAGTGGGACAATCATTCATAGGAGGCACAGGCACAAGTCTCCATCTACCACAGGCCCATGGTCCCAAGTGCCTCCCTCCCTATCAGCAAAAATGAGAAGGGCTTGCTGCCTGCCTTCTGCAGATGAGAATGGAGCCTGCTACTAACACCTGCTCACTATTCTACAGCTCAGTAACTCACATGTAGAATGCTGAGCCTTCTCCTCTCCCTCCAGAGAGAGACTTGGGCTATTACATAGGTCCAAGTATTTGTGGATATGACCTAGAACTAATTATTTATGTAAGCACTCAGTTAGTTAAAGATGTATAGTTTTTGTCCCTCAGTTCTTTGCCAAATTGGATGATGAGGCCTGAAATTGCACATTTTTCTTTTGTGAACCAGCTTGCTTGCAGGCCTGATCAGGGGATGTAACCCTTCCCCCCCCACACACACACAGAAATCCCTATGGAAATATAAACGTTCTGGGAAATATTGTAGGGAAGCCCCCAGAAGGTCCTGCTGGAGTGTAAAAGATACCAAGCATGGAGAAATTAAATGGGGCTGGCAGAACCAGGCAGCCAGGCCAAGAGCGGCTAGACTTTTATGAAGGAGAAGAGAGAAAGTTTTCAGGAATAAAGAGATTAAGGTAAACCAGTCACATGAATCCATTAGTTCTTCCAGTCACAAGATCCAGCAAAGGTCAATCAAGGGGATGAATTGTAATTGTAATTGCTATTTGTAAACACTTAACTGATAATTCTGCTTGATGGGTAAATGTTAGCTCACTGACTGATGACAGAAGTTTTTGGTTTAAAATGGTTACAGTTTGTGTGCTAATCACTGTGTGTATAAATGCCCCCACTGGATGTAAGGCCAGTACTACACACTACTATCCCACTGTAATGGATAGTAGTTGCTGCGTGACTTATTAAAACTCCTACCTACTTTGAGTGACAGGTTGTCTTTCTGTTTTCTGGGTTACATCATTTTAATCTGTCAGAGCCTCATTCTTCATTACTTCAATATTTTCAAGCTATGAACACCATTGTGAAGTTAGACCTTATGAAGATTGAATACCTTTATAGCTTTAAGAGGAAATTAGAGTGTTTCAAAATGCCATAATGGATGACACCATATAGTTACCATATCCTTTTTGCCTTTACCTAGATCTACACCTCTTAAGTTTCTATCATTTTAGCAATCATTCACTTTATGAATATAGAAATCCTTTGCTTCAGTATGAATAGGATTTAACACATAAGTAGTGAGGTTAGACATTTTCAGGAGGATTCTTGAATATGTTTGAAATGGTTATACCTCAATGGATGACAAAATTCTATTTATAGCTTTATGGTTTGTCTGATCTGTTTTGACCTTTAAAATAATATCCTAGATAATTGCTCTTTGATGTGAATGGAAGTGGCCAGGCTAACAGACAGGACAAAATAGAACTGACTGTACATTTTGTGTTCTGAGGTTTGCAGAACGCTAGCCAAAATGCTGGTTTGTCTTCTCTACATCAACTGTGCTATGCTAGAACTGTTTCAAGTTCAAAATTACTGCCAAAAAAAGGGTAATTGATCCTCTACTTCACTATTCCTGCTGTTTCATGAGCTCTCTTACAATTTGGGAGGAATCTATTTCTTAGTGATGTTGAAAACCATAATAAGGTCACAGCAGGGAGGCCATAGCTTCATTAAAGAACATTATTATAAAAAAGAAAATGATCGAGGGCAAATTGTTTTTTGTCCTTGGAGTACTGTCCCCGAAGCTCCACATTCATCCGAGTGTTCAAAGTAACAATAAATCTGTTATCTCCTCTCTGTCATTTCCTTCATCAGGGCAGCCTCTAGTGGTACATGAGGATTCTTATCCTTCCATTCCAGGGGATTTGTCCCTCTGTTGAATTAAAACAGGAGTTAAGCCTCTGCAAGCGAGGACTACAGTCTGCCACCACCCACATTTATTTCTGCTTTAAAACATCAAGAAAATGCTGGTGTCCAGCAAATATGCAAGGCAACCTTATTTCAAACGGCATTGAGCAGAGCAGTGCATTGAAATTTTGACCCACTCAGACTTCCATCTGTCATGGGAGCTCGTAATCAGGCAATGAGAAAGAAGGATTTAAGATAGAGAATCGGTGATTGCTCTATTAATCTAGTTTAACTGATACTAAAATCTGACAGAGTGCATTACAAGTTGCAGGCAGTAAGGTTTGTCAATTCATTACCACTTTCAAGGTTCTTCCTTGCTTTTCTTTTTTTCTTCCCGTTAGCTCCTGGTAAAGAACAGCCTTTTACAGTTAAGTTTCTCAGTTTATTTTTGACTGCTTTTAATTAAATTTGATGGGCTACTTCTGCACTGTTGTATTGGAGTTGTAGAGTACTTTGCTGTTATAATGATAGCTCCCTTGATGTCTTCTCATTATTAACTGCTTTTCAAAAGCGCTGTGTTCAACTCTCATTTTATAAATATTTAAATAACTTTGAATTTCTATAACATAAATATCAGTGCACAGAAGATAATACTCTCTTGAGTGTTTAATAGTGTACACATAGTAACTGTTCCATTTCATTTTTACAATGTTATATAGGATAGTTATTAATTGTGAACCTGTCTTTAAATCACTTTGAACCAAAATTCTCACATAAATACTGGCAACATTGCAAAGATGATAATGATCGATGGTGCAAGAGTTTCTGAAAACCACCCATATAATTAGTTTTAGTTAAACTGCCTTAGAAAAAAACAGTCATTTTTTTCTGCCTATAAATGTGATACTGAAATCCATCTGGTTTTCACTCTGCTTACTGAGACTTGAACTCAGGGCTTGTATCTAGTTCTCATCTTGAACACTATCACTTGATATATGCCTCCTGTCCAACCTTTTTGATGAGGGATAGGTCTGGAGGATTCATCTGCTCATGCTAGCTTCTCGTCGTTCTACATATTTCAGCCTCTCAGAAAGCTAGGATTAAAGGAGTAAGCTACTAGGGCCTAATATCTAAGTGCTTTGAAAGGTTTTATTTTCTTTTTTTTTTGGATGCAATGAAGTATGTAAAGAAAATTGAAAAATTAGACAAAAATATCTCTTGCCTAGGGAAAATATCAGTGGGGCAATTTAAATGATTAAAATTAAATGCAAAAGCATGACTGGCATATTGACCACAGGAATTAATCTTTTTCCTCATTCTTTTGGCAAATAATAACCAATATTTGTACATCAACACATAGGTACAAAACAGCTAAAGTGAGGAGAATGACAAAAATTTGTATTAGCTACTACATTGTCCCTGCACAGTTCAGCCTCGGTTGCAGTGTTCTTGCTACTGTCACCAACTTATCTATGAGGAAACAGAGGTACAGAACACTTAAACAATTTGCTGAGCCTCACATCTTGCAAATATATTTGGACTGGGATTCTACAATTCACTCTTTCATTCCCAGTACTAAGCACTGTGTTGTATTACAATGAATTGTGGAAGATGGAAACAGGATAAATGAAGTGTTGAGTGATGTGGTGTATATATATCACATTTTCTTTATCCATTTGTCCATTGGGGTATCTGTTCTGATTGCATATGTTGGCTATGGAAAATAATGCTATAATGAACATGGTCGTCTTGGTAGCTTTAGTGTGACCTTATTTATATTCTATTGGATAAATGCCCAGGAGTGGGATTGGTGGGTCATAGTGAAATTATGTTTAGTCTTTTGAGGAACCTCTATATTGTTTTCCAGAGTAGTTTAACAAGTTACATTTTCACCATCTGTGTAGTAGTTTTCCCTTTGGGCCACATCCATGTAAGCATTCATTATTGTTAGATTTATTGACAATGGTATTCTGTGGTAAGGTGGAATCTCAATGTTTTGATTTACATTTCCTTTATGGCTGAAGATGTTGAACCTTTCTTCATGTGTCTATTGGCCATGTTTACTTCTTCTTTAGAGAAGTCTTTAGCCTTTTTATTAATTTGGTGGTTGTTTCTTTGAGGGTTAATATTGGGGGTTTAGTTTTTGATCTCTAAATATATTTTGGATATTAGTCCTTTGTTTGCAGTAGAGCTTATGGAAACCTGCCATTCTGTGCACTTTCTATTTAGTTCATTAACTATGTCCTTTCAAAATTGATTCTATCTCACTCATCCAGTCTTTTTTATCTGTTGTAATTCTTGATCTTATCAGGAAGAATGATGTAATGATGCTTCACAATTTGTAAAGAAATGGAAAGACTTGGAAAAAATCATATCAAAGTAAGCCAGATTTCAAGAAACTCACGTTGCATGGTTTCCCTCACCTAGAATGGGTGGTAAGCAAGAGGTCACAAATTAATTAGCAGAAGTGTAACAGACTCTATGAAGAGCCCCTCCTTATGCCCAAACTCTAGCAAATAACTCACACTCCAAGATTATCTACCACTTGAGCAAATTTTCAATATGAGTCATGAAAAGCTACAGAACAACTGAAACAAAACAGAAATTACTATAGAACTGAAAAATGAGAATTACCCTCATCAATATATTAGTGAGAATAAATATGTGTTATAATAAAACACAGGCAAAAAATCCTATCTGAAAGCAGGGAAACATAATGGAAACTAAAAGTATGATCAAATAACATTGACAGATCAAGAAAATATCACACAAGCACAAAACACTATGCGATTAAATGATGACATTGTACCTGGGTCCTGATGGCTCACACCTGTAATCTTAGATATTCAGGAGACTGAGATCTGAGGATCTCAGTTCAAAGCCAGCCCAGGTAGGGAAGTTTGTGAGACTCTTTTCTCCAACAACAGCAAAAGAACTACTCGGCCAAAGCCAGAAGTACCCCTGTGGTCAAGTGTTAGAATGCTAGCCTTGAGCACAAATTGTCTCAGGGACAGAGTCCAGGCCCTTAGTTCAAGCCCTGGGACCAGAAGAGAAAAAATGATATTCAAGGATCAGAAGAAAGGCTTGGGAAGAATTCTAGAATGAAGTATACCCAATCAGAGATATAGCAGCTGATTATAACACACGCTCACACAATCTCACACAATCAGGGACTAAATCCTCTCATAGTTGATGAAGAATATGCTATCAAGACTTGCCTAGCCCATTAAATCTGTACCTTGATAGCGGTATAATATCCAGCTATTGTCCATACAACATTTACTGAATCTGACTTCCATATTGTAAAGGAAATATCTTCATTTGTAAGAAACTCACACTGAACTAAATATTTACAATTAAAGAATCATTTTTTTGCCAGTCTTGGGGCATGAACTCAGGGTCTGAGCACTGTCCTTCAGGTTTCTCAAAGGTAGAGCTCTCCCACTTGAGCCACAGTACCTTCTGACTTTTTCGTTTTTTTTTTTTTTTTTTCTATATATGTGGTATCAAGGAATTGAACCCTGGTCTCCATGCATGCTAGGCAAACACTCTACCACACTAGGCCCGGAACATTTTGTCATTGCCCAAAATGGGAAACACAGAAAGCTAATTCTGTGGTGTGTGTGTGTGTGTGTGTGTGTGTGTGTGTGTGTGTGTGTGTGTACGTGTGTGCATGCACATGTGTAATACAAAAAGAACCAAGGGTTGGTGAGACAATTTTGGTGGTAATATCTGGTGATATGTTTTTTGTTCTTATTTTTGGTGGTACTGGGACTTGAAAAAATTAGGGCAAGGGCCATGTACTTAGAAGATAGGCATAATACACCTGAGTTATGTGCCCAGTCCAACCATTTTTACCTTAGCTCATTTTCAGATACAGAGTCTCCTGTTTTTGCCTTAGTTTTTTGCTCATGCTACCCTGCTTATTTCACCAGAGTAGCTGGAGTAGCTGATTTCACAGAAATGGATCGTTATGCCCAGTGTTCAGATTGTCCCTAACTTCCTAAGGCAGATGCTTTTTGGTCAACCAACATACATATCATCATCACTGAACTTCCTACTCAGTTTCAATTCAGGCTAATTTTATTCTTTTCTTTCTGAATGGGAGGTTGTAAGGCCTTTAATTTTTGTTAAAGGATTTTTTTCAATTTATCTTTAGCCTTTCAAAGAATAAGGCAAAAATGATAAAGAAAAGGAGAACAAAAGAAAGTAAAAAAAAAAAAAAAGATTAACTAGGAACCTTTTGTCCCTGTGACAAATGTGACATGATGTTGTAGGGAATAAGGATGTCTTCTGGTTGATGGTTTCAGAGGTTTTATTATGTCGTCAGTTGACTGCTTTGTGGCTGGGCCTGTGACATGCCTATGCCTTGGTGGAAGGATGCTCCTCTCTTTCCTCTTCCACTTGTTTTTTTTTGTTTGTTTGTTTTGTTTTTGTAGTAAAAACAAATGCATCTTGAAAATAAACTTAGTCCAATACCATGGGAGAGAGTTAAGGATTTCAACAAAGCTAAAGGATTCTTTATAAAAGAAAACTGGAAGAAGTAAAAATATAAGCCAGATACTAACTATAAAGAAGAAAAGTGAAGCTGGCACAGGAGGAGCTTCACAAGTGTGAGAAATTGTCATTTGTACATTATGTTGCCTATCACATTTCAGTCAGAGAGGAAAGCAGACGTTACGTCTTTACAGAAAGTATGGATCCTTCTGGTCACCAGTGGCTCATGCCTGTAATCCTAGCTACTAAGGAGGCTGAGATCTGAGGCTCGTGGTTCAAAGCGAGCTCAGACACTAAAGTCCTTGAGACTCTTATCTCTTACCAACAGAAAATGGGAAGCAGCATTGTGACTCAAATGGTACAGCACTAGAGAACTAGCCTTGAGCTGAAGAGCTCAGGAACAATGCCCAGGCCCAGAGTTCAAGTCCATGACCAATAAACAAAAAAAGAAAAAGAAGAAGAAGATTTCTGCTCACCATACTTGCTAGGAAATCTCCTGAAATCCAGAAATGTGCTTCTGCTAAAGGAAAAGAATAAACCACAGACTAAGAGGAAATGCCATCCCGGAACAAGAAATCCATCAGGCAAAATCAAGACGGGGAACTAAAATTCAACCAGTCCGATGAGAGCAGAAAGATGGAATGAAGGAATGAGAATAGAAATATTAAAATTAATATTTAAATCTTAATATTTCCATTGTTTTGTGCATTCACAAGTGCTAATCATAATTTGTAATGCTATAAACCTTAGGCAAAACAAATCTCCTATGCTAAAAAATGTTAATCAACAAAAGAATATTTACAAGCTCATGATTGTATGTACATGCATGTAATATTAATTTGAACTAATTTGACTTAGCACGTTGAAAAGATGTAAGAAGGAAGGATAGCAGCCACGACTGCCCTAAAGTCTTTGTACAGAAGATAACAAGATATTAGCTGGTAATATTTAAAACTGATAAACCAAGATCAACAATATAAGCATATAATTAAAATAATAAAGCAATTAGTACAAATACCCAGAACTTGAACACTGAGTTCTTTTTTTGAACAAGACTGTACCTGTTGTGATTCTGTCTACATGTTTTCAGGATTAAGTAATTATAAATTTAAATTTTTATTAGTTTCTTATCAATGAAAGAAAAAAAACTTCCAGTAAAATACTAGGAATAATTTTAATAGTTGCAAAACTTGTTGATGCATAACCATAGACTATTTATTACAGAAAATTTTATGGTTTTAGAAAAAATTGTTCAATCACACTACACTACTTTTTCTGGCTAGTTTGGGACTATTAAAAGCCCCTTCTGAAATTTGGTGAATCACTATAAAATATTGTAAATGTATAGTAATTAAATACTATACTATTTAAAATATAATATGTAAATATTACAAAAATCCTTATCACATATTGAATATATACATCCATACAAAAAAGTTACAAAAGTCTAAAACAACATCCATATTGTTGTATAGGAATATTCCTATTTATCCATCCTAATGTAATGTAAACTAACTGCTGGAGAAGGAGGATAAAAATGAATTTTATTTTAGTCTCCTTGGACTAAAATTCAAGATTTTTCAAATTCTTTTCTGTTCTATACAGATTTATCTTACATTACCACTGTATTACAGAAAGCATTGCTCTCTTTTTCTTTGCATCCCCAAATGATTGCCTATATATAGATCACCTTCTCCATCTTGTAGAGTAGGAAGTCTTATTTCTACCCAGGACCATGTAGACATTTATAATATTATCCTCAGGCTATATAAAAGTACCAATGAAGGTAGATAGCCTCAGGCAGTCCACAGGACAGGTAAGACAACCATATGTGTCTGATTATCATATCCCAAAAGATTCTGTGGGCCTCATATACCTGGTATGCCTGATGACTTCAGCCCCTGAAGTCATTCACAACTCATATCCATATGTTTCCCTTACAACAATTCCTCATCCCTCAAGAAGCTCTTTCAGTTGTGCTGGTATAAGTCCATTGTCTGCTTTCAGGAAAGTAATTGGCATTGCATCAGTCTTTATCCTTTAAAAAATAATAATAACAATAATAATAATAAAATAGTCACATGTGTATATATAGCATTTATATGTGATAATAAGCTATTGTGTGGTATTTATAGAAGAATGTATCTGAGCTGGGTGTGATGGCTCACACCTGTAATTCTAGTTACTCAGGAGGCTGAGATCTGAGGATCAAGGTTCAAAGCCAGCCTGGGCACAAATGACCTGAGCCTCTTATCTCCAATTAACCTCTAGAAAACATGAAGTGGGGCTTGGCTCAAGGGTAGGGCGATAACCTTGAGCTGAAGACCTCAGCAACAGAGCCCAAGTTTAAGCCACACGACCCACAAAAAAATAAAAGGTATGAAGGATGATAAATTACTTCAGTTACTTCAGGACAGAAATATTTTATTATTTCTTCATTTGTTAGGAAATGAAAAGACTTAGAAAAGATCATATTAAGTGAAGTAAGCCAGACTCAAAGGAACTTAGGCTCAATGGTTTCCCTCATTTGTCATAATCAGTAGAAACCTTGGGCTCTCACAGCAGAGATTTGCAATAGAGCAAAACCTTGATACATAAGGCCATATAGTAGGACGCTAAATGAAAGGATCTCTAGGATATAGCAACATAAGCCATATAATGAATGATTGTTGTTCTTAAGGTACTATGTTATCTCTCATCTCCTTTGCTGTCCCTTGGTTATCTCATATTGTTACAGTATCTCACTTTGTTACCTGATATATCAGATATATTTGTATTTGGTTATTTGAAATTGGACAGGGAAGGGGGGAAAACAAGATGAGGGGTGGGGTGGGGGGAGGGAAATGGGGATCAAGACATGTGAAAGGGTATCAATGTATGGGAATGCACCATCTATCTGGCAAATATCATGTAACCCTTCTATTAATTACAATAAAAAATATATGAAAAAAAGAAATATTTTATTATAATTTGCAATTCCCATAGATTTTGTGCCATTCAATCTGCATAGTACATAGGTAAACTGGTTTGATATACTGTGTCTTTAGTTTTCAAGCATCCTCAGTGGAAGGGCAATGCTTATATTTTGGTCCCTGTGTACATTCTCTTCATTTACATTTTCTTCCACTTTCTGAGCAAAGAGCAGAAGAGAATTCCCAGTTACAATTCTTGTCAGGTAGAAATGTAATCTACCACAAATTTTCAATGTTTATACTATTACTTAGAAATCTGTTTTGATCTATAGAATTATTTTGATATATTCTGTTTAATACATGTTTTAATTTAGATACTATTTATATACAGTTTAAAATTTTATTTTATTTCCCAGATGATATACAGAGAGGTTAATGTTACATATAAAGCAGTGAGTACTTTTCTCATTTTTAAATATTATTTTATTGTCAGGGTAATGTGAGTACATTTCTTGTCAGATATTGTTACCCCTCCCTCGTGAACAGTGATTCATATGAAATAATTCTTATCTTTTGATAACTTTCAATATTCCTTATACCTTGCAAAAATATTCTCTTACAATCTACCAGCAAATAACATTTAACATTTACAAACAATATGTTAATGTTTAACATTACTACAGTTGTTGGAGACATTAAATAATTTCCTTTGCTGCATATCAGTGCAGCTTAATTTTCAAATCATAGAGTGTTATTGTTTGGAATAATTTCCAGTTCAATGAGTCAATACTATCTTAATATTCCACATCTTAAATTTTCATACTACATTTATTCTATGAATTGAACGGAGTTGCTTACATTGGCAAGTTTATTTTATTGGCTTTCTCTCAGAGTTGAATTTTCTTTGCTCTAAAAGGACAGAAAAATAAAATAAAACAAAACAACAAAAAAGGAAAAGAATCTCATAAAGTATAGAACCCTGCTGATATGATGGGAAGGCCACATACACTGACATGAAAAGGAGTGTACCTTTTCTGCAAATACCTACTTGAATATCCTTCATATACAGTAGAGCTAGTTCCTTACAGGGATAAAATCAAAGGCAGGCAGTGTTATGAACTAAAGCCTGAAGAATACAGCTAAATCTCGAAATACTGATGTGAATAGAACTGATAATAAATTGACTTGAAGATTTTGTTTTAAATGGGTCGACTTGCCATATAAACCTTACTCTTATATCAGATATAATAAAAGATAAAGCTATTTTAGCATCTGATTAGTTATAAGGTTCTCTCTCTGAAGCACACACAGATACATAGATACATAGGCATGCATATACATGCTCTCTCTCTCTCTCTCTCTCTCTCACACACACACACACACACACACACACACATACACACACACACACACACACACACAGGATTCACACATTTGTTTCTGGAGACCAATTTATTTCTGTAGTCTATTTATCTCCTTTAAACCTGATGTACTGATAAGCCTGAATATTCTCTTTCATTGATGATATAAATACATTCTAATGCATTCGTTGCGCTGATAGAGTTATAAAAAATTTGTCAAAACATTTTCTCAGTTAATTTTTAAAAATGCGGAAATTTAGAACACATAGTTAAGCATGTAAGGCTTAAAGATGCTGACTGGCTGATGGCTATAAAACTTACACATGCAGAGCAGATACTTGATCTAGATCATTCAATACCAATTACTTTGGTATGCTGCCAAATCTAAACCATCATTGTTCTCCTTTTTTCGTCTCATTATTGCAGGAAGAAGGGAGAAAAATTATGAATGTACTCGTAGCCACACACTTGACCTTCTGTCCACTGAGAATGGGTCAGCCCTTCTCAGAGTTTGGTTCTTGCTCTAGATTCAGGAATAATGAAGTGACAGGTGTAAATTCAGAGCACACAGGTCCATTCTGTACTAAGGGTAAGTATAGTGTGCACCTTATCCAAGTCAAATGTACGGTAACACACAAATGGGGCATGTGGGATTGAAAAACACTGTCTGCAAGGCCCAGAAAAGCTAGAGAAAGGGATACTTTCAGTAATGTTTCAATCTTAAAATAATAATTACAGACCATCAACTTATTTATATGCAGAGTGCTAAAGTAACTTAAAGATTTGCAGAAAACACAGCCATGGAGAATCATAACATTCCAATGTAAAAATCTCTGAAAGTTAAAAATGTAATGAGGTTATGTTATCACTTTGACTTTTTTGTTTCTATCTTTTCCCATGCAAGCATTAATGTACTCTAAGATATTTTAACCTCGTCTACAAATTTAAAAACATACCACCTCTTTCCTCCTGGTCCTCACTATGTGTGTGGGGTGTGTGTGTGTGTGTGTGTGTGTGTGTGTGTGTGTGTGTGTGTGTGTGTGCAGATCCTGGAGCTATCATGCAGGGCCTGGACTCTGTTCTTGAGTGTTTCTGCACAAGGCTAGTGCTCTTGAATCATGGCACTACTCATGACATTTTGAAACTTAATTGGCGATAACTGTCTTTTAGGCTTCCCTGCCTGGACTGGGTTCAAAACATATTCCTTAATACCCGCCTTCTGAGTAGATAGGATTGTAAGCATGAGTCACTAGTTCCCAGCCATAATTAAAGCATGTGTTTTAATAATTACCTATTATTTGCAAACATCATTCCGTTCCTAACATCTATAAAATTACCTATTAGGTCTGTTCATAATTGTCACTGAATTAAATCAGACTGTAAAAAGCATTTTGCTGTTTATAACTTTTCTCATATTGCTAATTATTTTCTGACATTAAGTCATTTGGTACAGAATTGTTCTCAGAAAAAAAGAAATCATGTAAGTATTTGATATGTGAACCAAATATTTATTGGGCACCTTGTGTCTTTATTTTATGATATTTATTCGGGTCTCCTTTCTGACTCTATTTATAGTCTTTAAAACTCTGGAGAGCTGTGAGTTTATATGAATTATCCCTAAAAGTGTGTGTTCAAAGTACAAATATTCTTTTTAATTAAGTTGTATAAAATTAGTTTCCATTCCCTAAACCAATAGCCTGTGATTGCAATTAGCCTATAAATGCTTTATACTGATGTCAAATTTGAGAGCTATAAATCCAAGAAGAGCAAACTCAAAGAGGATCATAATTGCATGTCTGAAGAGTTCTGAGATTTCTGTCCATTTAAAATCAGAGATCAATAATCAGAGATTAAGATGCCTTTTGACATCCTCCCATAGTTGCCCATTCTGAGAGGAAATGTGCACTGCCTTTTAAAGACCCCAGATGATTTTAAAGCATGAACTTTTGAAGGCATATAATACTTTACTATTTGAAAAAGGTCAAAGATTGATGGAGGATTTACCACATGAGCCTTGTGGCTAGGAGTTCAAGAGAAACAGGACTCAGGCCCTGGAGAGCTGGCCAAGTTGGTCATTGTGAACTCACCTGGAGCTGAAATTCATCAGGTCCTTCCGTGCTGGTGCCATCATGCTTCCAGTCACACCCTTCACTGGAATGTCGTGGGCCAGGAACTGCTTGTCTTTCACTCCCACCTGGAACCAAATACAGCAGTAGTCATTTCTTCTTCCCATCCCTAGAGTCACAATGACATATTCCTTATCCTGTCTTTCTTGTCACCTGAGATACTCATTTCTCAAAACGCTCAACACAAAGGGAGGCAGGACAAACTCTTCAATTTTATAATAACACCTTGGTGATTCATAAGGCATCCATGTACATTAGGGAACCATCTATATTTTACTTGTCCTTCTAAAACATTCTTTTACTAGTTCACTCCATTTATGTCTATCTATTTGGGTTAAACAGTTGATGTGTTAATTTAGGAAACGTTTAGCTAGATATTGTCAATGCTGACTGTACATCAAAATCTATTTTCAAATCCTAGGAAGAAACTAATGTTAAAAATTACAATTCAGGGGCTGGGAGTTTGGCCTAGTGGTTAAAATGCTTGCCTAGCATGCATGAAGACCCGGGTTCGATTCCTTGGTACCACATACATAGAAAAAAGCCGGAAGTAGTGCTGAGGCTCAAGTGGTAGAGCTCTAGCCTTGAGAAAATCCCAAGGACAGTGCTCAGGCCCTGAGCTCAAGTCCAGGACTGGCAAAAAAATAAAAATAAAAATTACAATTCAGAAAGACAAAACATACTTCTAAGAGGAGACATAAAAGATCCAGCAGACGTTCTCATTTATGCCTAAAAGCATGGGATTTAGAACCGACTTATGTCTGCCTCCCAACTATATTGAGAGAAACAATGGATACATTACTTTATTCTAATTTTTGGAATCTGTAACTTATATAATAATATGAATTCAGAGTTCTGTTCAACTGAGTGTCATAACATACTTCTTATAATGTGGTAACTGATGGTAACTGTGACTTGAGTTGACTTTTGTTTAATAACAAGCAGTAATTCTAACCAACTGAGGAGATTGAGATGTGAACATCATGGTTCCAAGCCAGCCTGGAAAGGAAAGGCCATGGCACTCACCTCCAATTAGCCATGAAATAACTGGCAGTGGCAGCACTGAAACTCAGTGTGATAAAACCTTGAGCAAAACAGCTCAGGGACAGCACCCACATCCTAAGTTGAAGCCCTACAACTGACACAAGGGACATGGACAGAGAGAGGGGGGGGTAGTGTGTCCCAAACATATAATATAGAAAACTCCATTTTCCATATATGTAAACCACTGTTGTAGAGACTCGTGTCTATCCCAAATTCAGCTAGGGTAGGAAATATCTGCTTAGACTTTGCATTCTGTCAAGTGATGGGAGGCTTTCTGCAGCTCATTCTCCAGAAATTGTGGCTATTCCCTATTTGCTTTTCCAGGCTATACACACAATACAATGCATGCAATGCAATTTATCAAAGTTATCATTCTAATTGACCAAGAGTATCCTAAGGGAGAAAGAAGCAATGTTTGAAACATTTGTGTGGCCATGGATGACAGAGTTGAATGGTATAATCTCCAAACACTCCTAGGCAACAGGAAGTAAATGTATCCATGTGAATTTCTACAAAAAATATATCATCCATAAGAGTGTAGCCTAATGGATAGAGTGCTCGCCTAGTATGCACAAAGCCCTGGGTTCAATTCCTCAGTATTACATATACACTCAGGTGGCAGAGTGCTAGCCTTGACCAAAAAATGTCCAAGGACAGAGCCCAGGCCCTGAGTTCAAGCCCCAGAACTGGCAAAAAAAAAAAAAAAAAAAAAAGGGCCGGGAGTTTGGCCTAGTGGTTAAAGTGCTTGCCTAGCATGCATGAAGACCTGGGTTTGATTCCTCGGTACCACATATGTAGAAAAAAGCTGGAAGTGGTGCTGAGGCTCAAGTGGTAGAGCTCTAGCCTTGAGAAAGTCCAAAGACAGTGCTCAGGCCCTGAGCTCAAACCCAGGACTGGCAAAAAAAAAAAAAAAAATGAAAGGGCAAGAGTATTAGCTACCTGCAAATATCTGGGTAGAACAGCTTGCATCTTCATGCCACTTTCTTTAACATTTAAAATATTAGATAATTGAATATCTTTTAATAAAAGTTAAGATATTTTTGTGTATTTTTTCTGTGAAATAACTGCAAATATCCTTCGTCATTTAAAAATTCCAGCTGCAATTTAGCTTTTTTATTTCATGCACTTTTAACATGAAGCAAATCTCTTAAGTACATCAGCAAAATATTGCTCTATGTTTGAATTTTGTAAAGCTTTTGTCCACCAGTTTTTTTTCCTGGCAATACTAGACAGAATAGCTGAGCACCATAAACAGGTCCCACAGTGCCCTCTAGTGGTTAGATGCTCTACTGCCGTTTCCCTGCATTAAAGTTTTTATATATATTATTGTAGTTAATAGAAGGGCTACATTATATTCGCCAACCTTTGGAGATAAAATAAGCAAAGGAGAATAAGATGAATTTGCTTTTCAGACATGAGTGAGATACAGAAGCTAAGGAAAAGCAAGGATATAAAAGGAAAGGGTACCCTGTTGTGTCAAAGTTTGCATCAGTCACAGAAGATGAAGAAGTACTCCCTGTTGTATCTGTGACAGAGAACATTTGAGATATGGTGAAAGGAATTGTTTTAGCAACACATGTTGAAGATAAGTATGCTAGATCCCATATTCAAAAAAAAACTCAACATGGGAGAACTTGGAGAACATTCGTATTATTTTCATAACAAATATAACACATTAGGTAGGTCAGCTTTGTTTAAAAAGTCACCCTGAACAAATCCTCATTCTATACACCATATTCTTATTACAATTGAAATGAGTTCAAAATTCCTAAGAGAAAGGTAAACAAAATTTGGGAGCTGATACCACAGGGCTGTGATCCCACCTGCTCAGATGGAGCAAGGTTCAAATCAGCCTGAGCAGGAAAGTCCTTGAGACACTCATCTCCAATAAACTGCTCAAAAAAAGCCTGAAGTGGTGCTGGGAGTCAAGTGATAGAACACTAACTTTGCAAAAAGAAGATCAGGGACAGTGCCCAGGCCCTGAGTTCAAATCCAAACTGGCAAAAAGAAGAAAGAAGGAAGGAAAGGAAATGGAGAAGAAAGAAAGAAAGAAAGAAAGAAAGAAAGAAAGAAAGAAAGAAAGAAAGAAAAGAAACAAAGTATTCTAAAAATTAAAATAAAACGTATTTGGGGAAGGGGAACAACGAAATGGTAAGACAAAGAAAAAAGGACAATCCAGTGCCACAGAGACACTCACAGGACAATATGGTAGAAATGAACTTGACAACCTGCTGGGGAGAGAAATCAGGAGGAAGGAAAGTGGGAGAAAAATGTAGGAGAAGTAACTATGTTCCTGAAGAAATGTGCTCATGGGGGCCAGGAGTTTGGCCTAGTGGTAGATTGCTTGCCTAGCATGCACGAAGTCCTGGGTTCGATTCCTCTACACCACATCCATAGAAAAAAGCCAGAAGTCATTTACTCAATATCCAGAAACAAGGACATACTAAATCCACTAGCACAACAATGTTCATTGCAGCACTATTTACCATTGTGAAGATATGGAACCAACCCAGGTGCCCCTCAGTAGATGACTGGATCAAGAAGATGTGGTATTTATGCACAATGGAATTCTATGCTGCCATCAGAAAGAATGACATCACCCCATTTGTAAGGAAATGGAAAGACTTGGAAAAAATCATATTAAGTGAAGTAAGCCAGACCCAAAGGAACAGAGGCTCAATGGTTTCCCTCATTTGTGATAATTAGTATACTTCTAGGACTCTCCTAACAGAGGATTACAATAGCTCAAAACCTAGATACATAAGGTCATATAGGATGAGATTAAATGAAAGGATCTCCAGGATATGGAAACAAGAGCTTTATCTTGGGTGATTGTTGTTCTTAATGTACTATGTTATTTCTCTTCTCCTTTGTTGCCCTTTGGTTAATCTCATATTGTTACTGTATCTGACTTTGTTACCTGGTATGTTGTATATATATTTGTTTATTTGAAAAAGGAAAGGGAAGGGAGAAAACAAGATGATTGGGAGGGGTTGTGGGGAGGGAAATGGGGACAAAAACCATGAAAAGGGGTATCAATGTTTGAGAAGTAATGCACCTACTATCTGGCAAATGTAACTGTAACTCCTCTATACATTACCCGATAATAAAAAATAAAATGGAAAAAAATGTTCAACATGTGAAGCCTTTGGTATTCTTAATCCTGTTGCCATGCCTCACTCTCATAGTCCATGTGTCCTGTGAAAATGTTATCAGTTACACTGTGTAGAAATAAAATATTAAATTGAACCTTTAAAGTCACTGCAAGCTTCAGTGGCTGCTTGTAAGTTCACAACAGGGAGGCTCTCCTGGGGCTCATTATAAACTGTGGTCTGAATTTGTTACTAAAGAAAAAAAACAAAAAACAACAGGGACCTCCCCCAAGCCTGAAGGCTATGAGACCCACAATCTCTGGGGTTGGGGCCTTGATTAGGAGAAAGGGGAGAAAGAGCTCACAAAATACAGAAAGCCTGTGGAGGTGTAACACACAACTAATCTCTAAAACTATACATGCCTATCTTCCCATGCCACAAAAAGCAGATTTTTTTTTTTTGCTAGTCCTGAGTCTTGAGCACTGTTCTTGGGCTTTCTCAAGACAAGAGCTCTATCCCTTAAGCCACAGCATCACTTCCAGCTTTTATGTTTTTTTCTATGTACGTAGTACCGAGGAATCAAACCCGGGTCTTCGTGCATATAAGGCAAACACTCTACCATTAGGCCAAACTCCTGGCCCCAAGCAGAAGATTTTAAAACAAAATTACAAGTCAAGACTCACATGAATTTTATCTCAACTTAAAATGGGTATGCTGGCACTGCAGCCTGAATACAGAGGCATCTCCTTAACACTCTGCTCTTTTTCTTTTTCCTTTTTTTCTGTTTTCTTTCTTTCTTTCTTTCTTTCTTTCTTTCTTTCTTTCTTTCTTTCTTTCTTTCTTTCTTTCTTTCTTTCTGTCCTTTGTGGACTTGAACCCTAGGCCTGGGCTCTGTCCCTGAGCTCTTCAGCTGAAGGATAGAGATCTACCACTCACAGTGCCACTTCCGGTTAAGTGAAGAGTCTCAAGGGCTTTCCTGCCCCGGCTGACTCTGAACAGGGATCCTCAGATCTCAGCCTCCTGAGTAGCTAGAATTGATGAGGTATATAACCTTTGCCTAGGATTAGGGGAAAGCTCTTTGTAAGAGCTAAAGCTGATAGGAAGAAGAGTAAAATACACCAAACACAGCTCCAAATCACTTATGTGGGTATGCCCACTAGAGGAGCTGAGACACAGTTTCTCACTAATTACCTAGAAGTTGCTCTGAATAAATTAATTTTCAGGAGTGCAGTTAGGAAAGTGGATAAAGGCACTACCTGACAAATGTAAATATAACTCCTATATGTGTTACCCTAAAAATAAGATTCAATAAGACAAAGAAAAGTGGATTAAAGGGAAAACTCATAAACACTATTTGATCCAGATGGTCAAGGCTAATATATAAAATTATATTTCATGAAATAAGTACCATGTGTATATATACATTTATATGTAAATGTGCATCATTTTGCTAGCATATTCTTTTGATAAGATGTAATGAAAGTGGCACTTTACCACTGTGATCTTCCTCTCATAATGAATTATACTCATCTTAGAAAATTATACCAATCCTGGAAAATGAATGATAAATTCATAGCCCTACTTTAAATAACTACCTGACCATTATATATTAAAAACGATGTCAGAAACTACTGTAAGGGAAAGGATGCTGAAAAAGCATGACAACTGCTTATAAAATGCTATCTTGATAGAATAATGAGACATAAACATCACATTCAGGCTTAAGCCTGTTATTTTAGCTACTCAGAATGCTGAGATCCGAGGATTGCAGTTTAAAGCTAGCCTGCACAGGAAAGACCATGAGATTTATCCTCCAATTACACACGAAAAGACAGGACGTAGAGGCTGTAGCTCAAGTGATAGAGTGCTGTCTCTAAGCAATGCCAGGATCTGTACTCACCTTTCTTTCATACAAAAGTATAAAAAGTGATTTTTTAAAGAAAACTTATGAAATAAAACATTTTGATAATGCTCTAAAAACTAAGTGCCAGTGATTGTATATAGAGATTCCCTTCTTGAACATTTGTTTGTTAAACATGTCATTTGAAATGTGATGTAAAAATCAGTGTTAATGAATTCTTTAATTAAAAAAAGTAGAAAAAAAGAAAACTTTACTACTAATGTTATATTAGTAGAGAAATTTATGAATCATGTAGTTTAGGAAGAAAAACATTGATTAGGCAATGAGCACTTGGCATTCGAAGAAGAATGGTTACTAAAATTGGGAGATTTATGAGAACATTACAGCAAAACTTGACTGCATGACAGAGCAGAGCAACATGTAGAGAGAATATGTGTAAATAAATTAATAAATATACACACATACATATGCTCCAAGAATGAATAGAAATGCATAAAAATAAGAAGCAATAGGAGATACACTAGGCCTACTTGGCACGGGTTGAAACTTTCTTAATAAGGACTAAGAATCACAACAAATCAGAGACAGGCTGGATAAGTGGGACTGCATTAAACTGCAGAGCTTTTGTATGGCAAAGGACATAGCTAGTAAACTAATCAGGAAGCCTACAGAGTAGGAGAAGATCTTCATCAACCAAACAACGGACAAAGGCCTCATATCTAAAATATATCAACAGCTCAAAAAATTGAATCACTCCAAAACTAATCTCCAAAGTAACCACCATCCCATTAAAAGATGGGCCAAAGACTTAAAGAAAGTCTTCTCTGAAGAAGAAACAAAAATGGCCTATAGACACATGAAGAAATGCTCAACATCTCTGGTCATAAAACAAATGCAAATCAAAACAACTCTAAGATTCCACCTCACTCCAGTTAGAATGGCCAGGATCAAGAAAACTAATAACAATAGATGCTGGAGGGGACGTGTCCAGGAGGGATCACTACTACACTGTTGGTTGGAGTGCAAACTCGTTCAACCACTATGGAAAGCAGTATGGCAGTTCTGCAAAAGATTAAACATAGACCTCTCCTGTGACCCAGCAATTCCAATAGTAGGCATTTACCCAATTGTCCAGAAACAAGGACATACTAAATCCACTAGCACAATGATGTTCATTGCAGCACTATTTACCATAGCAAAGATATGGAACCAACCCAGATGTCCCTCAGTTGATGAGTGGATCAACAAGATGTGGTAATTGTACACAATGGAATTCTATGCTGTTGTAATACAGAATGACATCACCCCATTTGTTAGGAAATTGAAAGAATTAGAAAAATCATATTAAGTGAAGTAAGCCAGACTCAAAAGAACATAGGCTCAATGGTTTCCCTCATTTGTCATAATCAGTAGAAACCTTGGGCTCTCACAGGAGAGATTTTTAATAGAGCAAAACCTAGATACATAAGGCCATATAGAATGATGCTAAATGAAAGGACCTCTAGGATATGGAAACAAAAGCCATATAATGAGTGATTGTTGTCCTTAATGTACTATGTTATCTCTCATCTCTTTTGCTATCCCTTGGCTATCTCATATTGTTACAGTATCTAACTTTGTTACCTGATATATTGGATATATTTGTATTTGGTTATTTGAAATTGGATAGGGAAGGGGGGAAAACAAGATGAGGGGTAGGGGTGGGGGGGAGGGAAATGGGGACCAAGACATGAGAAAGTGTATCAATGTATGAGAATTAATGTACCTTCTATCTGGAGAATATAATGTAAGCCTTCTATTAATTACAATAAAAAATATATATAAAAAAGAATAGTCATTAGCTGTAATGGTCAGATCTGTAATCCTGCTTAGGAGGTTGAGATCTAAAGATTGCAGTTGAACTATCTGATATATAGAAGTGATATAAAATAAATAAAAGTGTAAGGATTTACATTCATTAGGCAAATATTTTTATTTATCAAATAGATAAGGCAAATTTAATATGTAAAATGTCATTCCTTAAGAAAAATCTATTTCTAGAATTGATTTGGCAACATCTAAGCTTCAGTATTTGTGCATACTGAATTGAAGAATTAGAGAAAATATCTTCAGCCTATTTCTTCACTATGGAGATTATATTTGGAATATCAAAAGAGCTTAGGGGATAGCAAAGAGAAATGTCTAATGACTTGAAAGAACATTTCTCAAATGAAGGAATACAAATAGCTAATTAGTATATGAAAATATCCTCAATATCAATCACCATCAAAACTAAAATACAAAAGCATAATTAGATATTACTTCATTTGACTTAGAAAAGTAGAATTAAAAAAAAACAAAATAACAATGCAGTGTAGAGAAAGAACAATTTTCATACACGATTGTTGGGAGGATAAATGAGTAAAGCTATTGTGGGAAATGGAATAGAGCTTCATCAGGAACTAGAATGCAGCTGCTATATGACCCTGCCTCCACACTGCTGTAGAGATATCTAACAAAAAAAGTAGTACATGAAAGAGAGGCCTGCATTCTTGTAGAAATTGTGAAACACAATTTACAGTCACTGAGATATACAGTCAATTAAGGTATCTGTATATAGATGGACAGGATGGAATACTCTTCCACTACAGGTAGAATGGCATCTGTCATGTGTGGCTACATGGATGGAAATAAAAGATATCATGTTAAGCAAAAGAAATCAGTTGATGACAAAGATCACACGATATTATTTATACGTGAATCTGAATAAACGGATCCCATAAAAGTTGAGGCTAATAATCACTAAAGAGGAGGACTTATATAGGGAAATGGAGATAAAGTAAAGTTGGACATTTTGATGCTCTATATCAAATTAGGTGTTCAGGTTTACAATGGATCCTTTTACATATGGATATCTAGTGTCGTCAGCACTGATTTTAAGAAACCATCATTTTGCGAACTGATTTTTGTCTCTTTTGTCAAGAAAAAAAAATGAATGGTTGTAGCTGTGTGTGTTCGTTTGGGTCTTCTAGTCTTGGCCACTGGGCTTCAGGTCTGTTCTGGTGCCAGTACAATGACTTTTGTTACTTTAGTAGTTTCTCTGTTTGAAGTGTGGAATTGTAATATTTCTATCCTTGCTATTCTTATTTTATTTTGCTGAGCATTGCTTTGACTATTCAGAGCCTTTTCATGATTCCATATGAATTTTAGGATTTTAGAATTGTAAGATTTTCAGACTTAAAAGAATAGGCATTATGTAATATTACTAGATTTCTTGAATTGTGTAGATTTTTTTTCTTGAGTTTCATTAAAGCCTCAATAAATGTACTTTAAGCTTTACTACTATTTATATGATGCTTCAGCCACTAGGGGGACCTTGTATTAGGTAGCATTACAAAGATCTTAATGCTTATCTTGGCTTTAAGAAAGAACTTAAAGGGGCCCGGAGTTTGGCCTGGTGGTAGAGTGCTTGCCTAACATGCCCGAAGACCAGGGTTTGATTCCTTGGTACCCCACATACATAGCAAAAAGCCGGAAGTGGTAGAGTGCTAGCCTTGAGAAAGTCCAAGGACAGTGCTCAAGCCCTGAGCTCCAGCCCAGAACTGGCAAAAAAAAAAAAAAAAAAGCCTTAAATCAATATGTGGTACACACATTTATCTGAACGTTCTTATTGGCACTCATATAACTTTAAAATATCATATTTTAATGGTAAAGCACTTCTCCAGGGAAAGAGTTTAGATACATGCAGAAATAACCGTTGCATACTCATAGGTCTAAGTTTCCTTTGAACGTTAAGCAAACACACATGAATATAATCTCAGGAGTCAATGTGACAATAGTCATGAAGCTTATAATCCAAGGAACTTTTCTTTTTTTAACATACTTTTGTAATTAATGGAAGGGTTACATTATATTCACCAGATAGAGGGTGCATTAATTCACATACATTGATACCCTTTCTCATGTCTTGGTCCCCATTTCCCTCCCCAACACCCCCACCTCTCATCTTGTTTTCCCCCCTTCCCTATCCAATTTCAAATAACCAAATATGCATATATACAATATATCAGAAAACAAGGAGAAATACTATAACAATGTGAGAAAGCCAAGAAACAGCAAAAGAGATGAGAGATAACTAGTACATTAAGGACAACAATCACTCATTATACAGCTTTTGTTTCTATATTCTGGAGGTCCCTTCATTTAGCATACTATATGGCCTTATGTATCTAGGTTTTGTTTTATTGTAAATCTCTGCTTCAAGAGCCCAAGGTTCCTACTGATTATGACAAATGAGGGAAACCATTTTATGTTCTTTTGAGTCTGGCTTACTTCACTTAATATGATTTTTTCTAAGTCTTTCCATTTCCTTACAAATGGGGCGATGTTATTCTTTCTGACAGCAGCATAGAATTCCATTGTGTATAAATCTCACATCTTGTTGATCCACTCATCAACTGAGGGGCATCTGGGTTGGTTCCATATCTTTGGTATGGTAAATAGTGCTGCAATGAACATCATTGTGCTAGTGGATATAGTATGTCCTTGTTTCTGGACGATTGGGTAAATAAATATCCAGTAGTGGAATTGCTGGGTCACAGGGGAGCTCTATGTTTAGTATTCGAGGAACTGCCATACTGCTTTCCATAGTGGTTGAATGAGTTTGCACTCCAACCAACATTGTAGTAGTGATCCCTCTTGGCCACATCCCTTCCAGGCTCTGTTGTTATTAGATTTGTTAATCATGGCCATTCTAACTGGAGTGAGGTGGAATCTTAGAGTTGTTTTGGTTTGCATTTCTTTTATGGCCAGATATGTCAAGCATTTCTTCACGTGTCCTAGAACCAGAAGCTAGATCAAAGTTCCAGAACAACTCTGGCAGAAAAGACTTGAGGTTCTATCTCTGTGGAGGAAAGCCTGAAGTAATGACATCCATATGTAATTTCAGAAAGGACAGAGACACCCGAAATGGTTTGCGGCCCATGTGTAGTGCTCTTGCTCAGAGGAAAACTTACCTTACCCCTCCAAAAACTACAGCAAAGAAAGGGAAAAGGGGAAACAAGATGATTGGGAGGAGGTGTGGGGAGGGAAATGGGGACAAAAACATGAGAAGCCGTATCAGGGTGTGGAAGTAATGCACCTAGTACCTGGTGAATGGAACTCAGACCCTTTATACATTATCCTGACAATAAAAATTTTTTAAAAAGGACAGGATGTAGCTTGGCTCAGTGGTAAGAGTGCCAGCCTAGCAAATGTAAGACTCACAGAGCCACAGTATATTTTAAATAAGAAAGGAAAGAAAAAATAATAAGGAAGAAGTTGCTTGGTAATTAATACTGCTGAAAAGGAGGAAATAGCTCATTTCTGCTTTGATCATTCCTATTGTGTTTAAAATTTTTCTAGCAGAAATGTTATCTAATGGACCTACAGGTCGGCTTAACAGTGCTAAGAAAAGAGTGGAAGTATTTTTCCCAAGTGAGTAATTTTGGAAAAACAGCATAGAAAGTAATAATCAGGAGGGGAAGGAGATGGGGAGAGGAGGAGGAGGGTTTTTTTGAAAGGAAATTTTAATTTGAAGTTTTCAAAGCAGGTTAATCACAGGTGCTCTGAAAGCATTCAGAGCCAACAAGAAAGACAATAATTTTACACATATTACAAAATATTCATTGAGATTGGACTGTTTGAAATTTAAGTGGGTAATATAATTACAAAAATATTATATAATAAAATGCTTAGGAGGAGGAGCTTTTATAGAAAGTACCAAATGATTTATGGACTGGAAGTTTGGCCTAGTAGTCGAGTGCTTGCTTAGCATGCATGAATACCTGGCTTTGATTCCACAATGCCACATACATAGAAAAAAGCTGGAAATGGTGCTGTGGTTCAAGTGGTAGAGCTCTAGCCTTGAGAAAAGTCCATGGACAGTGCTCAGGCCCGGAGTTCAAGCCCCACAACTGACAAAAAAAGAGAGAAATAGAGGGAAAAAGAGAGAGGGAAAAAGAGGAGAGACAGAGAGAGAGAGAGAGAAAGAGACAGAGAGAGAGAGGAGAAAGAGAGGCGAGACAGTGAGAGAGAGAGAGAGAGAGAGAGAGAGAGAGAGAGAGAGAGAGAGAGAGAGAGAGAGAGAGAGAGAGAGAGAGAGACTACAGATCCAATAAGACCAGGGAGGCACAAGGAGGATAATTGAAAAATAAATAGAAAAAGCCACATACATAATAAGCTATATACTGCTTCATTAAGGTTGAGAGAAAATATCTTGTGAGTCAGGGAAAAATAAAGGCAATATTTATATTTATATTCATATCTACAGCAGTCATCAATGATTATAATTAAATTCTTGTCAGCAGACTGCAGAAGTCAGAACACACAGTGACATCCTTGTAGTAGTAAAAGTAAACAGAAAATGTCTCTAATTTTATTCTCAGTAAAACTATAACTTAAAACATAAATTGTTTTTTCAAGAAAACTGAAGTTGTTTGGCCACCATCACGCTGTGCTTCAAAAAATGTAAAAGATAGCTGAGATTTTGGCTTACTGGTAGAGTGCTTTCCTAGAATGCACAAAGACATAGGTTTGATTCCTTGGTACCACATACCTAGAAAAAGCTGGACATGGTGCTGTGGTGCAAGTGGTAGAGTGCTAGCCTTGAGAAAGCCCAATGACAGTGCTCAGGCCTTGAGTTCAAACAACGGACCGGCAAAAAAAATAAAAAAGTCAAACAATGTGTTTCAAGAAAAAGGATGCCATAAGATGTAGTCTTGTACTAACATAAACAAGTAATTTTCCTTGCTGATGGCTCAATTTTGTAATCCTAGAAACTCAGGAGGCTGAGATCTAAGGATTGTGGTTCTAAGCAAGCCCAGAGATAGAAAGCCTTTTGAAATTCTTATCTCCAATTAACCACCAAAAAGCAAAAACATTCAGAGAGAGCACCCAGACTCTGACTTCAAGTCTGAGGCCTGGCAAAGAGAGAAGCATGGGGAAGGGGTGAGGCGAATTCAATATAAGGTTGAGATATATAAAAAGTCTTAAAACTATTTTAATTATTCTAAAAAATGTGCATATTTGGGGTGCATATTTTAAAGAAATTTTTCTTTATGTACCTTTTTCAAATGAAGATTTACCAAGTCTGATTTTAGAGAGTCTGTGTTTCCATGAAAGTAACTCAGCTTATAATCCAAGCAGGACCAACAAAGACATGTTGCCTTGTGGACATTATTTCCTCCAATTAACTTGGCTCATTTCTCTAAACAGAAACTTAAAGTCTCCTGGACAGTTATTGTGTTAGGAGATGAAATAAACAATACAAGTATAGATTTGTGACCTATTGTCACAATAGTTAGATTGCTGTGAAGAATCCAACAGACACTGATGATGATGATATGAGTGAGACATCGGGAACATTAGCAGAGTTAGCAGTGGTATGGAGCTGGAAGAACCAAAGTGACCACATAGAGAAAAATGAGTAGAGAGAGTGCTTGACATGCATGAGATATCAGCAAGTCTTTATTAACATGACTTGTAGGGCATTACAAGATTTAACATTTAAAGGCAATGCAATGAATCTGATTTTTTGTATTTGGCCTCTCACGAATTATGCATTGGGGCCTGAAAAAGAAATTAAATTGTTTCTAGTTTGGAAAAAATATATATAATTAGAGACTAAAGCCAAAGACAGGAATCCTTGACATCAACTAAAGAAAAATGATCTAACTGTACGAGATTAACATGTTTCATAGAATATTGAAGACAGCTGCAAGAAACAATGTTGTAACTCTACCATTTTCACTGATTAAAACTTTAAATTTTAGGCAAAAATTTTGAAGGCTGGATTTAAATAGTTTCCTTTCTTCTTTTTGGTTATGGGACTTGAACTCCTTGTTCCTGACCTCTTCAGCTCAAGGTTACCACCCTAGCCCTTGAGCCACAGCATCACTTCTGGTTTTCTAGTGGTTAATTGGAGATAAGAATCTCGCTGATTTTAGTGCCTAGGATAGTTTTTTTTAAATATATTTTTATTGTAATTAATAGAATGGTTACATTATATTCACCAGATAGAAGTTGCATTACTTCACAAATATTGATACCCTTTCTCATGTCTTTGTTCCCATTTCCCTCCCCCCACCCCACCCCTCATCTTGTTTTCCTCCCTTCCCTATCCAACTTCAAATAACCAAATACACATATACAATATATGAGATAACAAGGTGAAATACTGTAACAATATGAGATAACCAAGGACAGCAAAAGAGATGAGCGATAACATAGTACATTAAGGACAACAATCACTCATTATATGGCTTTTGTTTCTATATCCTGGAGGTCCTTTCATTTACCATCATTCTATATGGACTTACATACCTAGGTTTTGTTCTATTATAAATCTCTATTCATTTCAGCACGAACCAACCCAGATGTCCCTCATTTGATGAGTGGATCAACAAGATATGATATTTATACACAATGGGATTCTATGCTGCTGTCAGAAAGAATGACATTGCCCCAATTTTAAGGAAATGGAAAAACTTAGAAAAAATCATATTAAGTAAAATAAGCCAAACTCAAAGGAACATACACTCAGTGCTTTCCCTCATTTGTCATAATCAGTAGAAACCTTGGGCTCTTGAAGCAGAGATTTACAATAGAACAAAACCTAGGATTGTTTTGAACTGCAATCCTCAGATCTCAGCCTACTGAGCAGCTAGGATTACAAGCCAGTCGTGAGTTATGTCTCCCAGCAGAAGCCACATTTTGAGAGGTAGAATATGAACTCTATTAGAAAGCTGGTTGACTATAAGCAGACACATGTTTCCCCAAAAGCTTGCTCCCTCAAATGTACTTAATACTGTTAGGAAACTGTATTTCACAATATTTTAAAATTTAATATGTAAATTTTATATGTATAATATAGAATATATTTATGTATACAATATTATTCACTATTTGAATGTTTAAATTCCTGTTTAATTTATCATGTTAAGTACAATGTTTTTTGTCATTTACCATCCATTTTGTTTACACAACAGGCAAATAGTTTGAATAATTTCTTAAACACAAATTTTTCAATTTAAACTAGTTATACCCACAGTTCAGGATGAAACTCTTATTCAAGTAAGTCCTTCAGTTGAGCTAGTTCAGTTAATCTCCAAAATTTGCTATTTCACATGTCATAAATATTTCATTTTCCTTGGAGAAGAAAAAGCATCATATAGGGATAAATTTCATCCTTCAGGAAGGATTCTTCTCCAGGATGCTGTTTAAAAACTGGATGGAGATAAGTAGTCCACTGAAAGTCATTCTTCACCTTTTCTCAGGAGAAATGCTATTTACTGTTAGGCTACGAAATCCTAGCTGTAGCGCTCTGGTAACATTCAACTGCGGGATTTTCAGTAGCTGTACTTTCATTATAATCTTGTCAATGCATTTTTTTCTTTCTCTAAGAAATGTCAATAGCAATTCCTCTACATAATCATCTGCTTTTATAACAGGTGTTAGGAAACAAAAACAAACATCTATTTTGGGCATTTTATAGCAATATACAACAGAACTCTTATTTCAAGAAGTAAATTGCCTTTATTGATTACACAAACACCATGATTAAATTCTGCTAGAAGATGGATATATGCACCCATGAGCGCAAATGAAGTAGTTCCAACTGTTGTGTAAATAATTGTACATATTGAGCAATTCTGGAAGATTGTATTTTATGAAATTATGTTTATTGTCTTTAAGATTAGCTTTCACCTGTTTCTTGATATTTTCTTTTATTTTTCTTTTTCTTGATTTTTTTTAATCTGTCACTAAGACCGGAGGACATCAATTGAGAATTCCAACCTCCCTAACTTAATTAATGCCAGAATTTCTGATTTTTTAGACATGCAGATCAAATTGATTTCTTTTAAGAAAACTGATACATTTTCACAAATTTTCTCAATATAGAACTTACAGTTTTTCAATGATATGTAGAGCATAAATCTCAAAACATAGTTTTTGCTTTCCACAGATGCATCATTACATTAACACATGCTATGTTTTCTGCTATTAGAGTAAAATAACATGAACTTGTGATTTTGGCAAAACCTCAGAATGATATTTAATGACAAGAACTGTTATTCTACATATATTCATACATATGAATATATACATCTATTATACATATACGAAAAATACACATACATATAAGCATACATATACATACATATTTTACATATATTCATATATATGTAGAATATGTTCATACATAGAATGGATGTCAGTATATCAAGACTCTTAGAAGCATTTTAAGATAGATAGATGTTTTCTTAGATATGAAATAAAGGCTTTTATTATTTTTCTTTTTTTTTTTTGCCCGTCCTAAAGCTTGAATTCAGGGCCTGAGCATTGCCCTTGGGCTTTCTCAAGGTTAGCCATCTAGCACTGTCCTTGGACACTTTTTTCTTAAAGCTAGAGCTCTAACACTTGAGCCACAGCACCACTTCCAGCTTTTCTATGTATATGGTACCAAGGAATAGATCCTGGGTTTTTGTGAATGCTAGGCAAGCACTGTCACACTAGGCCAAATTCCATGCCCAGGCTTCTTTGTTTTATGTTGTTTTTCTTATGGGTAGGAGTTGATAGAATCATCCTTCATACATGGAGAAAGGAAATGTATTTTTAGTAAAGAGAAAGGGAATAATACCTGAAATATAAGGACAAAGAGAAAATCAAAATGAAGAAACCTGATATTCATGCTTCTTCCCCTAACATCAGAACTGTCTGTTCTCAGAGACTGCCCCTCTAATCCAGCTGCACAACCCAGACTGCATGCTACTTTTTTGGATACAGCATCAGCTTATAACTCAGCTGCCCCAGAATAGTTTTGGTAATGGCTACCCGCCCTATGTGGAATTTCACCTTCAGATCCACTTATCACACATTTCAGCATATGGAAAACAAACAAGTATAGACAAGATACAATAAAAGGGATTAGGCCACTAGTTTCTATAATTCACTCTGGTTTTCTGATAGGAGGTATTATTTTGAGACTTTCTACCACTAATAGAAATGACATACATGAAATATAAACAATAGAATGAAATCCTGTTTCACAGTATTAAAAGCTTAACCTTTGGAGTTGTTTGGATCTAATTAAGGACAGTATCTTACATGATGACTTGGAACTATTTCATTGACCTCATAGAGATTCTGTCTCTACATCTAAAAAATGGGGAGTGGTCACTCAGTTTTGTTGTGATGCGTGTAAAAATGACCATGGAAATGGAAAGAGATAAAGCATGAAAGCCACTTGCACAGTCAAGTACATAATCATCTATTAGCATTGTCATTGCACTTGTGGGGTGACAACAAAAAATTCGTCCAGTCTGGATGTGCCTTAGGTGATGGACAATATTCAAAACTACCCACACATAATGAATTGAGAAAGGGTAGACTAGCCCATACATTAACAGAGTAAGCCCTTGTTCTATAAGCCGAGTACCTGAAATTCTATAATTCATTTGTATTACTTAAGTTCCTTGTTTTTGCTAGTTTATTGTTATTTTGTTGGTTGTGGAACTTGAACTCTGGGCCTGTTCCTTGTTGTCCTGAGCTCTTTAGCTCAAGGCTACTGGCCTACCCCTTGAGCCACAGTGTCACTTTGTGTTTTCTGGTGCTTAATTGGAGATAAGAGTCTCAGGGACTTTACTGTCTGGGCTAGATTTGGACCAGGATCCTCAGATCTCAGCCTCCTGATTGGCTAGGATTATAGGTATGAGCCACTGCACAAGACTTTGGTCCATTGTTTTATGTTGTTGTTGTTTTTTTAATTAGTACATAGGGGAGCTCTATGTTTAGTCTTCTATGATCCAGCAATTCCACTACTTGGCATTTACCCAATCATCCAGAAACAAGGACATACTAAATCCACTAGCACAATGGTGTTCATTGCAGCACTATTTACCATAGCAAAGATATGGAACCAACCCATATGCCCTCAGTTGATGAGTGAATCAATAAGGTGTGGTATTCACAATGGAATTTTATGCTGCCAGCAGAAAGAACGACATTGCCCCATTTGTAAGGAAATGGAAAGACTTGGAAAAAATCATATTAAGTGTAGTAAGCCAGACTCAAAGGAATATAGGATAAATGGCTTCCCTCATTTGTTATAATTAGTGTAAACCTTGGGCTTTCCTAGCACAGGTTTACAATAGGGCAAAATCTACACACATAAGGCGATATAAGATGAAGCTAAATGAAAGGACCTGCAGGATATGGAAATAAGAACTATATAATGTATGACTGTTGTTCTTAATGTATTATTTCTCATCTCTTTTATTGTCCCTTGGTTATCTCATATTGCTACAATATCTTACCTTGTAATCTGGTATATTGTATATGTTCGTTTGAGTATTTGAAATAAGATAGGGAAAAGGAGAAAACAAGATGAGGGGGGAGGGGAGGAGGGGAAATGGGGACAAAAACACAAGAAGGGTTATCAATGTTTGTGAAGTAATGCACCTTCTATCTGGCAAATATAATATAATCCTTCTATTAATTAAAATAAAAAATAGCAAAAAAATTAGTCCAGTTAAAACCATCTTATGGGCTGGGAGTGTGGCCTAGTGATAGAGTATTTGCCTAGCATGTGCGAAGTCTTGAGTTTGGTTTCTCAGTACCACATACACAGAAAAAGCTGGAAGTGATGCTGTGGCTCAAATGTTAGAGCTCTAGCTTTAAGCAAAAAGTGTCTAAGGACAATGCCCAGGCCCTGAGTTCAAGTGACAGTACTGAATGTATAAATCTCCATTTGTGAAGATCACATTCATTGCCGGATGTAAAGATCACATTCATAATTGATATATTTCTTGGGATATTTATTTCCTATCTTTTTTTCTGTGTGATAAATATAAGTAACAGAATAAATCTGTCTGACTGTGTCATTGTGACTACTCAGGTAATCTTTTAGGATTTTTTTCTTGTATATGCACCATTTTACTCTTGAGAATTTTTTCATATACTTTCATTATAATTAATAGAAGGGTTACATTATATTCACCAGATAGAAGGTGCATTAATTCACATACATTGATACACTTTCTCATGTCCTGGTCCCCATTTCCTTCCCCCCCACCCCCACCTCTCATCTTGATTTCCCCCCTTCCCTATCCAATTTCAAATAACTAAATACAAATATATCCAATATATCAGATAACAAAGTGAGATACTGTAACAATATGAGATAACCAAGGCACAGCAAAAGAGATGAGAGATAACATAGTACATTAAGGACAACAATCACTCATTTTATGGCTTTTGTTTCTATATCCTAGATATCCTTTCATTTAGTATCATATTATATGGCCTTATGTATTTAGGTTTTGCTCTAATGCAAATCTCTGCTATGAGAGCCCAAGGTTTCTACTGATTATGACTAATGAGGGAAACCATTGAGCCTATGTTCCTTTGAGTCTGGCTTACTTAACTTAAGATGATTTTTTTC
This sequence comes from Megascapheus bottae, assembly GCF_031878675.1. Classification (NCBI taxonomy): domain Eukaryota; kingdom Metazoa; phylum Chordata; class Mammalia; order Rodentia; family Geomyidae; genus Megascapheus; species Megascapheus bottae. The sequence continues at coordinate 41,043,797 of NC_143511.1, forward strand.
TAAGTCTTTCCATTTCCTAACAAATGGGACAATGTCATTCTTTCTAACAGCAGCATAGAATTCCATTGTGTACAAATACCATATCTTGTTGATCCACTCATCAACTGAGGGACATCTGGGTTGGTTCCATATCTTTGCTATGGTAAATAGTGCTGCAATGAACATCGTTGTGCTAGTGGATTTAGTATGTCCTTGTTTCTGGACAATTGGGTAAATGCCTACTATTGGAATTGCTGGGTCACAGGGGAGGTCTATGTTTAATCTTTTGAGGAACTGCCATACTGCATTCCATAGTGGTTGAACGAGTTTGCACTCCCACCAACAGTATAGTAGTGATCCCTCCTGGCCACGTCCCCTCCAGCATCTGTTGTTATTAATTTTCTTGATCCTGGCCATTCTAACTGGAGTGAGGTGGAATCTTAGAGTTGTTTTGATTTGCATTTGTTTTATGACCAGAGATGTTGAGCATTTCTTCATGTGTCTATAGGCCATTTTTGTTTCTTCTTCGGAGAAGACTTTCTTTAAGTCTTTGGCCCATCTTTTAATGGAATGGTTGTTACTTTGGAGATTAGTTTTGGAGTGATTCAATTTTTTGAGTTGTTGATGTATTTTAGACGAGATCGGGCGCGTTCAGAGTGGTATGGCCGTAGACTGTTGATATATTTTAGATATGAGGCCTTTGTCCGTTGTATGGTGGGTGAAGATCTTGAGAATTTTATACTACTAAATACCACAGAATTTCCCCAACCATGTGAACTGAGGAAGCTACTTTCATCCAGTTGTTTGCATGGCATCAAGGGAGAAGGATTTAATTCAAGTACTTAATCCTATGATCCTAAAAGAGCTGAATAATTCCTGTGGTTGTTGTTCTTAAATGTATTATTTGAATTTATTTCTTTACTCTTTTTTTCCTTTATGATTTATCCCCTGTTGTTTGTTTGTTTGAATCAGGGAAGGGAAGGGAAAAAACAATACGTTGAGACAAAGAACAAAGCATAAACCAGTGTTAATAGCAATATTCAAAAGACACTATGTTGGAAATGAACTTTACAACTGGGGAGGGAATGGGAGGAGGGAAAGTGAGAGAAAAAAAACATGGGAAAGAGTAACAGTGTTCAAGAAGTTATATACTTTCTACCTCAGGAATATAAATGTAACCTCTCTATTCTTCACACTGATGTAAAAGTCTGCTGTAATTCTATACCTCGTAGGCAGAGTACTTGCCTAACAGGCTCCAGTCCTGAGTTCAATCCATATTGTAGCAAAGAATGTTATTTATGTATGTAGAAAATAAAATTCAAAATTAAACTTGCTGTAATTGTGTATAATACAAGTAGAAGAAAGCTTTACTTTTCTCAGTTTGATGAATTTTTCAATACAAGTACAATAAAAACATGTGGGTTTAAAATACAGACAATATTATGCATGTAATTTTGTTCATATATATTCAGTCATTTCAGGCTCCTTGTATGAGTATTTATGGATGTAAATGCAACTACCTGGGCAAAGATGAACCACATGGGCCTTTCTAAAGTAAAATGAGACATTAAGAAATCCTATCACTTGATAATGTTGATGGTAGGCTTTCTTCATTATGTGATGGACATGTAGCTTAGAAACCAACTCAGATGATCAAGAACTTTCTGATAGTAGTTATTAACGTGTTTGTGCTTCTTACCACCTAGCAAAATCCCAGTTCCTTCTACCTGTGGCAAAACTCTTGTCAACCACAAAAATGTTGTTAGAATTATTTTGTCTTACAATGTTCATTGCATCACTATTTACCATAGCAAAGGTATTAAACCAACCTAAATCTCCTCAGTTGATGATTGGATCAACAAGGTGTGGTATTTATACACAATGGAATTCTATGCTTTCATCACAAAAAAGACATCATCCCATTTGTAAGGGAATGGAAAGACTTGGAAAATATCATAATAAGTTATATAAGCCAGACCCAATGGAACATAGGAAAAATGGTTTTCCTCACTTGTCATAATTAGTATAAACCTTGGACTCTCCAAGCAGAGGATTGTAATAGGGCAAAGCCTAGATACATAAGGCCATATAGGATTAGGCTGAATGAAAGGGCCTCCAAGATATGGAAACAAGACCCATATAATGTGTGATTGTTGTTCTTTAATGTACTATGTTTTCTTGGTTATCTCATATTGTTACAGTATTTTACTTCATCTGATATATTGTATATATGTTTATTTGAAATAGAATAGGGAAGGGGGAAAAAGATGAGGGGAGCAGGTGGGGAGAGGGAAATGGGGACAAAAACATGAGAAAGTGTAGCAATGTTTGTGAAGTAATGCACCTTCTATCTGGCGAATATAAGGTAATCCTTCAATTAATTACAATAAAAAGGAATTAAAAAATAATTATTTTGTCTTTTTTCTTTTGTTCATACAACTACAGGTCCTCATCAGTAGGTTTTAAAGGTAAAATTTTTCATCTGGGCATGGCCATTGTCCCTCAGCTCTTCAGCTTAAGTGTGCTGCCCTACCCCTTGAGCCTCAGTGCCATTTCTGGTTTTCTAGTGGTTACTTGGATATAAGAGTCCCAGGGTCTTTAGTGCCTGAGCTGGCTTTAAACCTCTATCTTCAAATCTCAGCCTCCTACGTAGCTAGGATTACAGGCATGAGCCACTGTGCTGAGCTTTCTCTTTCTTTTTCATATCAAGGAGATGGAAGTGTCCAAGGTGACACAAGGTTAATTTCTATTTAAGGAGGACTTTTTAGTGATAAATGATAGCATTGTCAAAATGATGAATGCTCCTTTCAACCAGTTAGAAAAGGGCTCCTTAGTACTGGAATTGGTTTCTTGGTCTGTAATTACAACAGGATATGATTTCCTTAATAATTTTAGAAAACAAATGAGTAAATAAAGTCACTATTAGTAATAAAAATAGTTAACTATCAACATATGAAATGATACACTCAGATTTCAAACTATGCTAGAAATGTAGAGTAATTAGAGCAGAATGGTACTATCAACAAACAAACTCTTCAGTCTAACTAGGGGACTGAATGAGCTATAATGTCAGGAAATTATTTAAGAAAGAATGAAAAAGAATAAACATATGATTGTTTTAAGCTCCATCAATTCTCCAGTCTATCTGTGAAGCCCTGAAAACAAAGGAAGATGATTCTTTTAGAAGGAAATACTCCTACAGATGAGTTGATTTGGGTTTGATTAAGAGATTTAGTAGGTCTTTGATAATGATTCAAGCTATTAATTTTTATAACACAGGCTAAAAGTTGATGTTCTTCCCATTAGGGAAGCACTTAATAGTAAAGTCTTGGTTGGTTGGGTTATATTTACTTAACATCTACCCAATCTCTCTTCCTGGGTATTTAAGTGAATAACTTACTGTTCTGAATAGTTATAAAGGAGCTTGCTTTTCTTGGTGTCTTGAAAGTTAGAATTTAACCAAAATAAAAAGTTGACTCAAACTCATTTTTTCACTTTCAGGTGTCTAATATATAGAATTTTTAAATTAATTTTTATTGATTTTGAACTTCATTTAGTAAGTGAAATCATAGGCATAATAAAAAATAGGAGAATAACAAAAGCAATGTTGTCTAGGCTATCATCCATAGGAAATGTAATATGTTAAAAACACTGAATTTATTTAGTAGAAGTTGTAACATACCAATTCAGAGACAAATACAAAACAAGTCAATTCACATTGTAAACAGAAAATCAATAAAATATGTATTATTCATCAAAGTTTTCTGACAAAGGTATGACTGTGTAAAATAATATTTTTCATTGTTATGTCATCTATTTTTAACACTTCCTGAATCTTGAATGATAAATGGACTGACAGTAATCAAGATGCATGGTACACACCAACTTCCATGTTGAATGGAAGCCCCTGGTATAACTACTTAAATATAATAAGAAATATAAAATAGGTTCTTATTTTAAGATCTGCCATAAACCAACCAGGTACAGTGGCATACACTTATAATCCCAAATACATGGGATGTAAAGGCTGAATAATTTCCACTTCAATACTAGCTCTAGGAAAGGTTGAGAAATACTATGTCAGAAACAAACTATGAAAAAAAAGGGCTAGGGACTGGAGTCTAGTGGTAGAGCATTTTCTAAGCAACTGTCTTCAAATGACTCCTAGGTTCAATTTCCACTACTATAAAAATATCCTTTAATAATTTAGTATTTATATAGACACATTTAAGGAAATTATGTGTTTGCTGCATGAGTCAATAAAGACATTTGATAGTTACAAATTATTCCTTTTGCTTTGTAAATCATTCTTACATGAGTGGCAGCTGGATTCCTAGAGTCTATTTGCTATTTAAGTGATATGCTCTGTGCAAAAGAATATTTCCTGTTTCTTCTGTTACAGTGAATGAAGTACTACTATACATATTTGTAGATCTGGCTGTTTTGACATATTGACAATTCTAGTATTGTGCACCCTTGCTTACTTAGTTGTTCTTTTTTTCTTTCAGTAATTAAAAATGTGACATTAACTTTCATTATTAATATGATTGCATGATTTATTTTTTCCTTTGATGTAATCAGCTTCGCCTAAAATGTTTCTGGAGCTCCATTTAGAGCTGAATTTATTTGAAAATCATTACACATATATGTTCTTTTTTCCTTTTAAGAAATATTCTTTTTGTGGGTTATAGAGCTTGAACTTGGCTTGGGCAATGTCCCTGAGCTCCTCAGCTCAAGGCTACCGCCCTACCTTGAGCCAAGCCCCACTTCCCATTTTCTAGAAGTTAATTGGAGATAAGAATCTCAGGTCTTTTTGTGCCTGGGCCGGCTTTGAATCTCAGATCTCAGCCGCCTGAGTAGCTAGGATTACAGGTATGAGTCAGTGCCCCCAGCATAAGAAATATTCTTCAGAATAGGAAAATATAATTTCCGTGTCACAGATGAGAAAACAAAAATTCAGAGATGCCAGTCTGCTATAGTTGCAGATTAAGATTTTTTATGTATGCATTTATTTATTTATTTATTTATTTATTTATTTATTTCCAGTCCTGGGCTTGAGCTCAGGGCCTGTCCTTGGACTATTCAAGGCTAGGGCTCTACCACTTGAGCCTCAGCACCACTTCCAGCTTTTTATTTTAATGTATGTGGTACCAAGGAATCAAACTCGGGTTTTTGTGCATACTAGGCAAACACTCTACCACTAAGTCAAACTCCCAGCCCTTTTGTTCTTTTTAATTCTGCATTGACCACAAAAAGGAATTATGCATTTGCACTTATTGTCACATATTATTTTTAATTTAGTTTTGTGAGACAAATAACATGAGAAAATTCATTTTTTAAATAATGATTTCAAGTAAAGCTATATTAAGAATATAATAACAGTTATAATCTGCATATACCAATATATGTTCCATATATTATACATTTGTGTATATTTCCAAATGTACATATAAATTGTATACATGGTATAAGTATATATGTATGATAAGAATATGCATATACATTTGTACATGATAAATACATATATATAATTATGTATCTTTAAATATTTTCTAATAATTTTGGCCTTCACTTCTATTACAACAGAAGATATCTGATGCAATAAGCTACATAGTTATTTCAGTATTTAACTGCGATTTTTTCCTCCTTTATGATTCAAGAGAATTAGCACTCATTTTATGGCGCAGTCAAAAAGTACTTTAGTTCGTACTTTACCTCACTCGGTAGTTTAGGGTTGAATAACTGAAGTGCCTTGGAGATACGGGATTTGTAAATGGTAATGGCCACATAACATTTACTAGAGTAGTCCTATTGTGGATAATCCAGTAAAGATAATTCCTTCAGACAGGTGTCTTATTCACTTGAACAAAACTTTAGACACTACCTGGGCAGCTTTTGTATAATTTACTTTTATAGCTTTTAGTTTCAATTGGATTTTTATAGACCTAATGGCTTGGGAAATGATTATGGACGACAGTAATTCAGAACTGACCTTTTCAGTGTTACCCTCTTTTTCATTGGTTTAGCAAGCAAGGAATCTAATTGAACTTGTCAGCAACAAAAATGTGTGCACTAACAGCTGCTGAGTTACATTTTTGTAATTATTGCTATTACACTAGATAAATATTTAAGTAGTTAAGGAAACCATGGCAGTAGAACAAGGTCATCCACAGTAGCACCAAGTCAATGTGTGGGGGGGAAAATAATTTACACATAATCATTCTTCTTTAGGAACAAAGCCTTTGGGAGTATTTGAAAATAAAACTCCAGTCAGCTGACAATTCTACTCGGAGACTGCCTGGTATTAAGTAGAAATGGATAATTCTATTTTTACCTAGGTATGGGGAAAGTCAATCTTGGCCTTGATTGTGATCTGGGGATCTTTATGAGACATGAATTCTCTACTGAAAAATAGTTAAGAATACACCAGGTAGTTCTCATACAGTATCAGAAGGTAAAAGAGAGAATAAAGAGGAAAAGAGGAGAAGAAGAAGAAGAAGAAGAAGAAGAAGAAGAAGAAGAAGAAGAAGAAGAAGAAGAGGAGGAGGAGGAGGAGGAGGAGGAGGAGGAGGAGGAGGAGGAGGAGGAGGAGGAGGAGGAAGAAGAAGAAGAAGAAGAAGAAGAAGAAGAAGAAGAAGAAGAAGAAGAAGAAGAAGAAGAAGAGATTGTAGGCAGAGGAAGACAAAGAGACCACAGTAGCAATTGGTGACTTTGATCATTAGGAAATGTTAGACAATTTGTTTTTTAATCTGTGGAGTATAGGAACTGAACATGAATTATAAGGTCCAAAATTTTCTTTTAAACCAAAATTCATTCAGGTTATTCTAAAGCAAAAAGTCTAGCTATACCACTCATAGAGTTTATACAGAGCATCTGCCCCAACTTTCTAGACATCAGTTGACTGACTTTGCTAATTTTCTTTATGGTAATCTACTTGATTCAGCCTCTACTGAGTACAGCTCCAGGCTTCAAACACATTTCCTTTTCTCTATTCTTTTTCAGTGTCATGCAGGTTTCATTATGTTTTCTTCACACACATACAGACACACACACACACACACTCACACACACATTATATACATATAATAAGTGCTTTCAAATGTGCTTTCCTTTTAGTATCTGATTTGACACTTCAAAAAATAGCTTAAATTCAAATAGCTTTTTAGTTAGGTGTTCCTAAATGATTGTGACTGTTAACAAAACACACACACACACACACACACACACACACACACACGCATGCGCGCACAGGTACACATGCACATGTTTGAATTCTTAAGTTTTTTAGTATAATTGTGAACCAACCAATGTAAAACTTAAATTGCATTGAGGTCTAGGGGCAATGCTCTACAACTGTTTTAATTTTATCTGAATTTACAGTCAGATTTTATCCCTTGAAGAATTCACAGATGCATAGCTTGAAAGCATAGATGACCTCTAACTTTGAAAGGGGAACCACTTGCAACAACTAAAGAAAAATGCTATCATTTTATTTATACTCCGTTTTCCTTTTGAAATGAAGAGACGACTTAGGCTGAAAAAGTACAATCCTATTCCTTTAAATGGATATGGTTTATTATGATATTTGTAAACACTAAAATATTCTAAGAATTAGAATTTCATCACTTAATATCAATGGAACTTGAAATACTTATGCTTATTTCACTCCTCCCCACTTATGTAACCCTTCTATATGAAAACTGTTATCCATGGCAAGCAATCTTTCTTTGGAAAACTTTTACAGGGCTTAAATTTTGTGTATGATTTTGTCTAAACTCCATTATGCACAGCAATTTAGTCCTCTTCAAACAAACATTTCTGGTTGCTCATTAGTGATCTTGCATGTCAACTTATGTATATTGCTTTCCATTTTCGATTAGAGACTATGTAGTCAGATAATTTCCCAGGATAACTTACAAATGTATTCAGTGACACATGAGAAATTTTGCCCGGAATTTAGGGGAAGATGTCAGGAATGAGAAAGTCAGACATTTTAGGGATGTGCTTTTATCACTGTCACCTTGTAACCATATAGGTTTAAACCCAGGAATCAAATCTTTTAGGACACAGCCCCGAGTTTTACTGGATCCTCCAAGACATGAAGCATCTTAGATGAAGCAAACCTAGGGATATGAATCCTTTACTTGTGGTTATATTTGATGAGAAGCCTCCCTTACTAGAGCAGCTTTCCTTGTAACTCTCTCTGAATTTTTATGAAGTATTCTCTGCAATGCGTTTTTAATTTATTAATGCAAACATGAAGTGATAAATGAATATGTACTGAGTGACAACAATGGCAAATCTGTGTTCCTAGTGTTGGATACTTCCTTTGAGAATACTGCTGCCTGCTTCAGAAATACCAGGAAGGGATATGAGGCCAATAGGTACCATCTCACACAAATTAAAAGCCACCTTATGTATGACTTACACAGTGGGTATTTCATTTTGAATTATAAGGGAAAATCATTGAACTAATCTCTTGCAGTTTATATAGGTTGAGTAGTTGTTAAGAGTTACATTAACTAAGTTTTATTTTGACTATGAAAATGAATAAAATGCCTAAATGGGAACCAAATGTTGAATTCCCATTTTAATACTGATTTGTTCAATTAATTGTTTTCTTGTTCTCAATAACTCACTGTTAAAGCGCAGAAAGCCCATTGAATTATATAGTTGTAATTAGTAATTAGTTTTGTTCTTCCAGCATGCTTTATGTCTTGGTATATTTATGCCTCTAAAAAAGCTTACATGGGCTTATATAAAGATGTTCTTGGATGGAATTTCAATTTTTCACAAAATATTGTAGTAATAAAAGTATGCACACTTTGTCCACATTTTAAAAGGGGAATGAAATGAAATGAATTGTATTTCTTCTACTTAATCATAATGGTTATCTTTACACTAGGATTATTTTTGACAGGAAGAATAAACAGAACTTAATCAGATTTAATAGTTCACAAAATTTATATATTAGATATGACTAGATCATTGTTATGATTAATTAAATTGTGAATAATGATCTAACTATATAGATAGTCCTAAAAATAGATGTAGTCCTAAAATTTTCTTTAAATATTAGAATTCATCATGTTTGGAAGCCTTTTATTACCTGAACACTTCAAAGGTTGTTATATATTGTCAATGAAAGATATACTTAATCTCATTGAATGGTAGACTTAATGATTTTATGTCCTGTTTTCTACATGAAAATATTAATTCCAGCTATTTCCCATTTCCATGAAAACTTTTCCAATGAAGACCACAGAGCCCTCATTAGAAAAGGAATGTGGACCTTTTTAGACCTCCAGTCAAGCATTTCTTTATATGATATATGTGACACTGAAAAGCAAATACCCTATTCATCCTCAGGAAAAAGAGAAATGCCATATGCAATTTCTTGTGACTACTTGAGGAAAGCAAAGCACTCTGTGTAAAGTTACCTTAATCTTCTAATGTGTCATAAGACTCTGCATATATTGTTGGTTGTTCTTGAGTTTTTTTCCTGAGGTAATCAATAATATATATATATATATATATGTACAGACACTATATACACATTAGAACTAGTTTATATATGTTATATACATCTATTCATCATGCACTTCTATGCAAACATATTATTACACATATATGCAATATATACATTAATCATGCATGCAGCATTTATACATACAATTGTATGTATACATAATATATACCATATATAGCATATATATAATATAGTATATAGTCTAGTATATGTGGTATAGTATATAGATAATATGTAGGCTATATATATATATGTATATATATATGTATGTATATGTGTGTGTATGTGTGTATGTGTGTGTGTATCACAAGACCTTAAACTTAACCTTAGTTGTTTTCTGAAAAAAATATGAATCATTATATATTTATGTGCAAACTACATTTTTATACTTTTTACTTAAATCCTAAAATTATTTTTATTAGCTACTGATGCTACTATATTACATTTTAAATAAAGCCTATATTAAAACCTTTGTAGAAGTCTTTAACGTAAACAAATATCTAGGATGGGGGAAAATATAGTAAGTGTAAGACATTTTTTATATTCATGATGAATATACCATATGCTTGTTCTAAAAATTATTGATTCAGTTGTATACGTTAAAATGCTGTCAATTGTAGAGTAATAATTTATAATCATTGTAAGTTGCTTCACAACATATTTGTCATAAAAACTTCTAATTCATGTGCTTATTACTTTTAATACTGTACAACTTATTTTCAGTTAGATGTGCTTTATGTTTTTCATACTGAAAGAAGTATATTTTAAGTAAATTAAGAAATGTTTTCAGCCAGGCACGGTGGCTCACACCTTTAATCCTAGGTATACAGGAGACTGATATCTGAGGATCAAGGCTCAAAGCCAGCCCGGGCACAATAGGACCTGAAACTTTTATCTCCAATTAACCTCTAGAAAATGGGAAGTGGGACTTGACTCAAGGGTAGAGCAATAGCCTTGAGCTGAAGCACTCAGGAACAGTACCAAGGCCAAGTTCAAGCCCAATGACTCAAAAAAAAAGCCAAAAAGATAAAGAAAAGAAATGTTTTCAAACATTTGGGGAGGATAATATTTGCTTTGTTATTATTAATTAATATTAATAAAATGTTTGATGAATGTGTTTGACAACTGAGTTGAAATATTTATTTCAGTATTAACTTAGTTATGATAAAATTTAAATATCAATACTTTAAAAATAATAATGATACTAATTTAGTCTAGACTAATTGGCACAATATTATTTAAATGGAAGCCTCTCTGCCTGGGAAGATAATTTCCTCTTGAAATGTTATATTAGGGTTATTTATTATATTTTATTGTTCAATGTGAATATGTGTCTTAAGGAAAAATATCATGGTACATAAACCTTTTAAGGCTATAAAATCCCAACACTGTCATTGTATTTGTATAATGAGCTCTCATAATGTGGTATTTCAAAGAAAGAATAAAACACTGCATTATAGTCAAGGTTGTAATTAGATACCTCAGTTCACTACTCCTAAGTATTTTCAAGCTTAATTCACTTACACATATCCATTTTCTAAGTCCTTCAATAAATTTTAGAATGATGATATTATCCAGCAATTTCACCTGGGAATAATAAATGTGAAACTACTTGTATTTGAATATGTATCATCCCCATTGTTTGACAGCCAGATTTCTTTTGTCTTACTTTTTGTCTTTTCCAACTCTGGACATTAGAGAGCTTTCATTCCTTTCAGATTTTCTTCTTATATGTAAACGAGATTTAAAGTAGATCTTTGGCTAAGCTCATCTCAAAGGACACTCAAATTTACAATAGATCTCAGGTACCTCAAAAACATGTGTAACTTTTCAATCATTTGACAAAACAAAGAACTAGTGCCGGGGCCTACCGGCAGCAAATTGGGGTTCCTGAAATAGGGGGCAGGGACTGGAAAAAATAGAAGAGAGACAAACACATCGAGTCCGGGAGGTCTGCAGCCCAGGTAAAAACTGCAGCCTCATTTATTCTCAACTCCAGCTTCTATCCCTTCTTGAAACCAGGGAACTTCCAGCTGTTACATTCATATGGTAAATCTCAGGTCATTTAAACAGAATAAGGCCAGAAAACAATAAGACAATAAAGCCATTGTCTGATGCAAATCAAGGTACAGTTTGATTCCACTCTGGCTCCCAACAAACTAGATTGGATTTGAAGACCTTTTTGGAGAAAATTGTCCTACCACTCTTCTGAACTGAAAAAAAATAATTTGAAACATTACTTAACCATCCCACTATGAAAGGAAGACTGTGGCACAGATTGAACATCTGTGCTAAATTCAAGGGACATTTCAACAGCACCCTTTGAGAAATATATGAACTAAAAAGGAAACATAAACCAAAGGCAGATCAAATAGGCCTGCATAAATCTCAAGTAGGAGAAGCCAGTAATAAGGCATAATGCTTGGAGTTGAGAAAACCTTGTTTGAGTGGTGAATTTGTAGAATATCCCACAGGCATAAACAATACTATAGCTCTGGCGATTAATGGTGGTTCTAAAGGAAACTCAAGTGTGCTGATGAAACAGTAGCAGCTTTAAAATTCTACCAATGCAGGTTTACCCAGTAACTAATAATATGACAGTTCCCCATAATTTCTCTCACCAAACACACCCCAAAGCTCAATAATCTGAAACTGTAGGCAAAATGAAGTACAAAGTTGAAATAGAGAGAGATAAAGAATGAATCCTTCATCCTTCTTGACTTACAAATTGTCCAAACTGTTAGAGAAGATTGATCACAATATGAAAAACAATGGATTGACAGGACTGTGCTTAAAAGGTACAAAAATGATGGTAGGTTGATCAGTCAAGAATTCTAGACTGTCTGTCTCAAAAAACAGGAAAATATCCATTCTGAAGGAGTGAATGTATAAAGGCAATGAAATAAAGAATAAAATCACCTCTGTTGAGGTGATTCAGAATAGCTATTCAGAATAGCTGCGGCAATAAACCCACCTTTGAAAAGGGGCAATGTTTTCCGACTATATTAGCACAGTTCAAAACAAACAGGCCTAATTCTGTGCTTCTCCATACTTTCCATGTGCTTCTTACAGCACATACTATTTTCTGACCATGACTATGACAAAACCAAGGCGGTAAGGCTTAGATTCTAGTATATTACCAGTTTACAAGAACTATTTCTTCAGAAAAGGAAGTTGTGGTTCCACAAGCAAGAATGATACTTGATTTAGTTATATCAATTTTTTAAAGATATGAGAAGGATGTAAAACTGCAGTACACCACAAAACCTACAATACTGCTCAGGTAACAGAGAAATAACTCCAATCGATTTTAACATCCCATTAAGCCAGCCAGCAAACAAGAGAATGTATTGTCGGCAGTAATGAAGCATTCCTCTAGAGATTTAGCCTTGGTAGAATAAATAAGAAGGGGTAATTCCTTCTATTAATTTAGTTCACCCTGGTCAATTGATAGGAATATTGAATCAGATGCCTGAAAATACCACACTTGATGGGAAATAGTCTTCTGTGACAAAATAGAGGTTCAATTCAAAGTGAAAGTTTTATTTCTTTATATCATATATCTGGATGGGAGTGAAATATCCTCTTCCAATAATTTAAAATAAATAAAAATAATTAAAAATGAGCAAATGGATGCAAAGTATTTCTTTTACTAGTCAAAACACTTTTTTGAGTAAAATAATGAACATAAAAGCTAAGGGCATAGAGAAGTATATGGGATTGACTTTTGGTAATTGGGTAGAAAAGCATGATTCCTCAGGTCATAAATGTATTTTAGTATCATGAAGGGATGAACTGATGCAGCCTTGAAGCAATAGTTTAGCCATATCAAAGAGCAGCATATGTTTTTCTGGATTATGCTATTAAATTTTAAAATGTGAGAGGAGATTATGTTCAGTTAATCACTACATATGGAAGTATTTTATTACTAAAATATGTGGCATGGAACATTAGGGTCACTGGCATTATCATATGTTTGAAAAATTTTAATATAATTATGTGACATAATTCAGCTATCATGTGAGACAACATAGGCATACACATCAGGATCCTTAATATTAGTCCCAGTACTTCTTGTAATTACTATAATTTGTAGATGTTCAAATTTTAAATAAAAATAATGTGTGTTTTATAAACCCTACTATATCACCTAATAAAATTTGTTTGGTTGGTTGTGGGGCTTGAACTCTGGATCTGGGCCAGAGCTGAGCTCTTCAGCTCAAGGCTAGAGCTCTACCACTTGAGCCACAGCACCGCTTCTGGTTTTCCAGTGGTTAATTGGAGCTAAATGTCTCTTAAACTTTCTTGCCTGGACTGGCTTTGAGCCATGATCCTCAGATCTCAGCCTCCTGAGTAGCTAGGATTAGAGATATGAGCCCCAGAATCCATCTCATCTAATATACTTTATATCATTTCATGGTATTTATAATCCTCATTCCATGTAAATTCTATACTGTGTCAATAGAAAATAAATAATGATAGGAAGAAAACTAATGACAGGCAAAAATGTTTCTAAGTATTTTTAACCTGTGTTGGTGGAATCAGTTGATGCAGAGACTGAGTATGGAGAATTATCTATGCCTATTTGTTAGAAAATGCTAAAATAATAATATTAATTTAAGTGAAATTTATACTAAAGTAGGCTTAAGTAAGGGCAAAATATTCCAGCATTACTTCTCAATTGAAGATGAATTACTTTTATCCATATTTCAGGGTCACCTAATGGATATAGTTCCCACTGAAGCATTTCAAACAGCTAAAATAAATCGATTGAATTATATTTTTAACTTCCAGTTATTTCCCTAGATTGATTTCCAAGCATTCATGAGAGAATTGATAAGAGATAGGTCAAAAGATGCAAAATGAGTCAAAGATATTCTCCAGTTTTATTTTTGGGAACTAGAGTAGAAGGTCTTTAATCCATAGGAATATGTAAAACAAGAGAAAGCTTCAAAAATACCATAAGTTCTGTTTTAATAGGTTATACGTTGAGAAGCTAATGTGCCATCAAATATCAGACATGTTTTTTCTGGTCTCAGGAGTGAGACATTAGGAGGACAGGATGATTTTAATGATACATATCTTTGAAACTACTCAATTAGATAGGTTCAATCATGAAAGCCATTAACAGAAAAGGAAAAATATGTAAGATGTGATTGACCTTAGAGGGATATCTAAGAAAGTACAGTCTCAGGTGAAAAAGAGGGGTTAAAAGTTTGAAAGCCTGTTGGTGTGCTAAAGAGAAAGGGAGTATATACCCTGGGAAAACTTAAAGGTATGATGAACAGGGTCCCGTGCTTTGAGGACTACATATCTGTTGTGTAGTGAAAAGATAAAGCAGTCAACTTGTTACCGTCACGTCCCATTTTATTCATACTCTTGGACTTTTTGATTTGTTAAATGTTCACTGATGGCCTTGTATAAAGTTTCATTTTTGTTTGGGAAAGACAGCAAAGTAATTTTTCCTTATATGGCATTGTGCATATGGTTAACAGAAGTCTATGCAAACATCCTTATGTGGTGATTGACAACTAAGAATGCAGACTGGGAAAAAGGTAATTCAAAATTACATAGTGAATTAACTAATATGTTATGCTTTCTCTTTCTCTAGATGAAAGTCTTGGACAATTTTTATGGCTTCAGAACAGAGAATCTAATACTGGTTAGTCATGTACTTTTGGAAAAAAAATAAACTAGATAAACGTGTTATGAGAAATACTGTTGATATAAATTATCTATTAGCCAGGTAGTCTGCGATGAAATAGTAAGAATGATTTATGACCCACAGGGCTGTTCTAGCAAAGTTTTTGATTTGTTAAGTGCTCAAAAGGATAGTGTGGGCAAGATATTTCTCTGTTTCATGAGCCTATGAGATTTTTCTTGAAGACAAGAGGTAGTGAAATGGATCTTTGATTATATGATACTTAAGTAGATATCACATTGGTTCAGCAGCGTTTGCAGAGTAAGGGGGTTCCCACAGTGGAGTCAGCAATTAGCATTGCTTTTCTATTAATTATATCTGCTTCTGTTAAGGGGAGCAGGGACTGGCACCATCTGGAATGCCTAAGAGTTCCCCACCCCATTGTAGAAGGTTGACAATAGTATACAGCCCAGCCACCTTTGCCCTTGTAGGGAGGGGCAACCTTGACCTTCTCCCCACCCCCTAGAGGAGGGATATCTGCTTGGTTGGGGATGGGCCTGCTTTGTGTGGAGACCTTCCCAATTTGTGCGCCAACTCCAACTAAGGTGATAGGTAAATTCAAACACTGTGCTGTAACCGTATTGGCTACCAGAGTGTGGCCGGAGCTGGCAATGGTCCCTCTGTGTATGTGACAATCCCATTGGCCACCTGTGTGGCCAGGTTCGCCCGCATGGGTTTTGCCCTTAAAAACCCAGAGTAAGAGCTGCTCCGGGTCACAGCTCCCTAGTCTGCACTGTGTCCCTGGCAGGTCAGTTCACCATCTACTTCCCCAATAAATTCACCTTTTTATACAAGACTGTCTCTGTGTGGTGGACTCTGGTGGGACTTGGAATACCCACCTAGAGGGATGTGGAATTCCCTCCTTTTGACCCCATAACACTTCCTCTAGGATGTCCTGTTTTTGCCATTCAGTGTCCTATATGCTTGGCTTTAGATTTGGATAAAGCCTTGTCTCATTAAGTTTGAACATTTCCTGTAAAAAAGAAAATGGAATATTTCATACTTAATAACTAAAGGAAGTTGGCTCTGTTGTAAAATGATTGCTATAGATTTGCACAGAAGCAGTTTGCCTCAAATGATTTCTTATGATAACTACATAGTAACTTGTCTTTTCCTTATAGTATAACATCTGCTATCACACCCCTGAGGGTTTCCTGAAGAAACTTTGTTTTTCATTTTGTATTACCCTGTGTCTGATTTGGGGATGAGAACAAGAAGAAAATGGTGAGACAAATGACAAAGAGTGAATCAATTCAACAAAGATACTCACAAGACACTATGTGGAAAATGAACTTTATAACTACTGGGAGGAGGGAAATTGGGAGAAAACTGAAGGAGGTGGAGACACTGATAAGAAATGTACTCATTACCTTACTTATATAACTGTTATACATCTGTACATTATCTTTACAATACAATAAAACATTATTAAAAAGAAAGAAAGTAAGCCTGTGAATAAAGTATTCTATTGTGTAGTAACAATGAACAATGCACATCAACATAACAAAACAGAAAATGGATCCTTGTACACACATGAAACAGTTATTTCTCCCAATTATTTGGCTCTTCGATTCTCTATAAAAATCCATCTAACATGGTCATATCTTCCGCATATTCCAGAAGAAGTATATGCAAATGATTACTGGGTACTGATCTAAATCCCTTTAAACTCCATCTAGCCAGTCCTGTGTACATCAATGTCTTATGTACATTTAAGTGAACAGTAAAGACACACTCTTAGTGTGCTGCAACAGAAAATGAAGTACATCTATTCCAGAAAATTCTTGAAGTGAATTCTCACACACTCTTTGAGTGGCCCCCAAACTTTCAGCAGTTGATAAAATATGTGTTGAAGCAGAGGATTTCTTGGGAATGATGTTGCAAAAATTCTTGAGTGGCTTCTATACGTACCTATTTTCATCGTAGTTTTAACATTCAGCGGGGCTTACTTTATGCTTTTTTGCTGTTAGGTATCTGTAAAGTCAGCAGTCAATCTACTGCTGTCATTTTGTACACACTATAAACATACTTTAGAGCAGGCTTGCCTTTTAAAGAATGGAAAGTGTCCTATCTAAAGTTTCTCATGGACCTTTATTAAGAAAGTTTCATTCTGTGCCAGTGAATCCTAGTGTGTCTCCTGTTCCTTCCTGTAAAGTTTTGAGGGTATCTGCTTTTACCTCAAGGTCTTCGATCCATTTGGAATTAATCCAGGTGCAGGGTGACATAAGAATCCAGCTTTAGTTTTCTACTGGTGCTTAACCAACTCTGTCAGCACTATTTGTTCCAAAAGGCTCTCTTTCTTCCGTGTTATTTTTTTGGTTCCCTTATTGAAGATTAGGTAGTCATAGGTCTGTAGGTTGATTTCTGGGTCTTCAGTTCTATTCCATTGGTCCTCAAACCTATTCTTGTGCCCTTACCAAGCATCAAATTAAAAAAAGTTTGGACAAATGGGACTACATTAAACTGCAGAGCTCCTGACTGCCAAAGGACATACATAGCAAGTTAAATACAAAAGTTCACAGAGTGGGAGAAGATCTTCACTAGCCATACAAAAGACAAGGGCCTCAGATCTAAAATATATCTACAGCTCAAAAAATTGAATAGCTCAAAAAGAAATCCTCAAAGAAACAACTATCCTATTAAAAGGTAGGATAAAGATTTAAGACTTCTCTGAAGAAGAAATAAAAATGACCTATAGACACCTGAAGAAATGCGTGATATCTCTGGCCATACAAGAAATGCATATCAAAACAACTTTGAGATTCCACCCCACTGCAACTAATATAGCCAAGGATGGCTGGGTTGTGGCCAGGAGAGATTGCTATTAAACTGTTGGTGGGAGTGTAAACTCGTTCAACCACTCTGGAAAGCAGTATGGCAATTCCTCAAAAGAATAAAAATAGAGCTGAGGGGATTAGACACAGAGTGGGATTCCTTGGATCCCACTCCTGGTCATTTACCTAAATGTTCAGAGAAAAGGGCATAGTGCAAAGATGTTCATTGTGCTGCCATCAGAAAGGATGACATCGACCCATTTGTAAGGAAATGGAAAGACTTAGGAAAAATCATATTAAGTGAAGAAAGCCAGATCTAAAGGAACATAGGCTCAATGGTTTCCCTCATTTGTAATAATTAGTACACATGTAGGATTCTTCTAGCAGGGGATCAGAATGGATCAAAAGCTACGTACATATGGTCATATGGTCATATAGAATGAAATTAATAAAATGAACTCTAGGTTATGAAAAGAGGAGGTTTATCTTGGTGATTATTATTCTTAATGTACTATGTGAAGTTGTTTCTTTTCTCTTTTTTTCCATTTATTTTTAATCTCATGTGGTTACTGTATTTGACTTTGTTATCTGATACTGAATATATACTTCTTTATCTGAAATATGGAAAGGAAAGGGGAACACAGAATGACTGAAAGGGAAAGGGGGAGGGAAAGGAGGACAAAAAAGGGGTTTCAAGATTCAAGAAGTAATGTACCCACTACCTGATGAATCTAACTGTAACCCCTCTATACATATATTATCCCAACAATAAAAAGCAGTTTAAAAAGTTTCTCAAGGTCAAAAGTGAGAATGAGAAATAATTAAGTGACTAAAGTTTAGATGAACTGAAATCGTGCAAATGGTGATCTGAATGCTGAATTATACATAAGAATATTTACAGGAGAATTTGAAAGTGTATATTATGTCTGTCTGTCATTGTGTCTCTGTGAGTGTAAGAGAGAGGGAGAGAGAGAGAGTTTGATGAGTGGGGACGTTGAGGAGTGACAACTGAGACAAGTTTGATACTAAGACATATGAATACTGCTTATGTATCATATTGCTTAAAATTTATACTCAGTATTCAAAATTACAAGATACTGATGGGATTTGTGGATTCTTTTTTTGGGGGGGGATTTGTTGATTCTTATGTGATAGCAGCTTTCTGTGGATGTTGATTCAAACTGTTATTTGATAGCCACATTCTCAATGTATAGAATATCATCAATATTAGCTGTAATTAATACTGGCATAACATTAGAATTAAAAAATTACTAGTAAAAATTACTAGAATTAAAAAATTCAAGTATATAATATTACCTCTATCGGTTTTAATAATTCTTCTATTCATACAATAATTTAAACTAATGAAAAACAGTGCTATTCTGAATTTTCCACTAAAAAAATCTTTTGTATTAAGCCAGGCAACAGTGCTAGAATCTCTTTTATTATTCTTTCCATACATTGGGAGGCATTTTCATCCATTGTTAAACTGAACTTTAAAAGGACAAAGTAGAATGAATGAGACTTACCAATGTACAGCTATCCCCCACAAAATGATTAATGACTGGAGGATGAAAAGTGTCAAACTCCTCAAGATTTCCCTGAAAGAGAAAATGAGAGGTACCTATTAAGTCACATATTATGGAAGTTTTATTATGCCAAGTCTAAGGCAGTTAAAAGATTAAAAAGTACAGCATTAAAATTTGGCATGTTGTACATTAATAAAATTGACAAATTAATTCTAAGAGATAATACTATTGCTAAAATATGGAATCAACCCAGATGCCCCTCAGTGGATAAATGGATGAGGAAAATGTGATATGCTGAGTGCCAGGGGCTCTCACCTGTAATCCTAGCTACTCAGGAGGCTGAGATTTGAGGATCTCCAGTGGTTCAAAGCCACCTGAGCAGGAAAGTCTTTGAGACTCTTATCTCCAATTAACCACCAAAAAACCAGAAGTGGTGCTGTGACTCAAGTAATAGAATGCTGAAGAGCTCAGGGATAGGACCCAGGCCCAGAGTTCAAGCCCTGGAACTGGCAAAAACTACAACACCAAAAAAAAAAAATAGAAAAGAAAAAGAAAAAAACATTTCTGTGTGTGGTGGCTCACACCTGTAATCCTAGCTCCGCAGGAAGCTGGGATCTGAGGATCATAGCTCAAAGTGCTGGCCTTGAGTTGAAGGGCTCAGGGCCAGTGCCCAGGCCTAGAGTTTCAAGCCCCATGATGAAAAAAAATATATATTCCATAAAATCAGAGAAATGTTTTCTCCTGACAATTTATGTTACTAAAACATAATTTGAAATGTATATGTATAGGTGAGATCTTTAGATGGTTTAGAATTTTCTATGTTCTCTAAGAAAATAAACCTGTCAGATTTATTCCCTAATGTTATGCCTTTGATTAGTCAGATGTTATTTTTTTTTTTTTTGCCAGTTCTGGGCTTAAACTCAGGGCCTGAGCACTGTCCTTGGATTTTCTCAAAGCTAGAACTCCACCACTTGAGTCTCAGCACCACTTCCAGCTTTTTTCTATGTATGTGGTAACGAGGAATCGAACCCAGGTCTTTGTGCATGCTAGGCAAGTACTCTACGACTAGGCCAATCTTCCGGCCCCAGATGTGTTCTTATAGATTCAGAAACCATTAAGGCTATTAAATTATGGTTATTAGCAAGAAAATATCAACATTCAAGCAACTCTGGTTCTCTTATATAATTCACATCTTTCATACAATAGCACAGAAGTAAACATGAAATACCTGAAGCAGCAACTATGATAAACAATGTACATCAAAAAGCTCATGTATCTGAATAATGAACATGTGGGTTGATAATTAGATATGCGTGTTAATGTGTTATGTGCACATCAGCACAACTGTAAGAAAAGCCATGTATACTGTAATTAAATATTTCACTTAAAATCACATTTTTAAAGCAGAAAATTGAATTGACAGAGCTTTGATTTCTACCCCTACTAATCCTTTAATAATAAGCCAATCATATTATTTTGGGGTCCAAAAAAGACTGCAAAGATTCTGCTACTTAATGATGAGAAGGAAATGAGGTTTCCCATGCCATCATAGCTTGTTAGTGTTAATTCCTTTATCACACACATCAAACAGCTGGCGGTTTTTGCATGAATGTTCAGTTTCTACCTATTAAAATGCTACTCATCCTTTCTGATTGAAATTCTAATGTTATTCACTCACGATTTCTCTTGAATTTATCTTGTACCCATGGGCTTGTTCAAATTCTAACACATGACACATCATATTGTTTATATATATAGACCTGGTTTCTTCTAATGAAATTTTACTATGGCTTTTTTAGTTTTCCATGCCTTGTGTATACTCAAAATCTAGCAGAATTTCAAATACTTAGCAAATGATTTCTATATACTCACGGTAATTCAGAGCTATGTATACACACACATCTATGGTTATTTGTGAATCTACTACGTAACTATATTTGAAATTATCAATGTCAACATACCCATTATCTTTTGAAAAATGACTGTTATTTGAAAGAATCTTTGGGTATAATTTTTAAACGTTATGACAGAGGGCAAAATAATGAAGCAATACGATTCAATAGACACTACTGAATGTAAGCTGTATAACGTGTGTATGGATGGGAGGAAAAAAACTGGCAGACAGCATGGGAAAAAGTGACATTGTTCAGAAAGACATATATTTTCTTTTTTTGTGTGTGTCAGTCCTGGGCTTGAGCTCAGGACCTGAGCACTGTCCTTGGACTTTCTCAATGCTAGAGGTCTACCACTTGAGCCTCAGTACCACTTCCAGCTTTTTTCTATGTATGTGGTACCAAAGAATTGAACCCGGGTCTTCGTGCATGCTAGACAAGCACTCTACCACTAGGCCAAACTCCCAGCCCCAAGACATATATTTTCTGACTTACAAAACTGTAACTGCTCTGTACATCTCCATTATAATAACAATAATTGTTAAAAAAGAAAATGACAGATTATAGCTCTTTATATTTACTGTCTTACACAGTGGTGCCTTTGGGAGATATGTTCACTTTCAAAATAACACAATGAGGTTGACGGGGTTAACAATTTCTTTTCAGCTGGGAAAGTTGAAATAAAGATAATTTTAATCTCTTCCTTCAAATATGCTATTCTATAAATGAGTAGAGCTTAGATATATAATACAGGTAATATGATGCAGCCTTTCATTATATTTACAACAAAATAGTATCCATAATTTAACAAAAGACATATATGCCAATGTTTACGTAGCAAAGGAAAGAATTGAGGAGAAAGATATTTTTAAAATATCAAAATCCAATCATGAGCATGACCTAATGATAGAGTATGTGCCTAACATGCACTGAGCCCTGGGTTTGATTCCTCAGCACCACATACATAGAAAAAGCCAGAAGTGTTTCTGTGGCTCAAGTGGTAGAGCCCTAGCCTTGAGAAAATCCAAGGACAGTGCTCAGGTCCTGATTTTAAGCCCCAGGACTGGCAAAAAAAAATCAAAGTATGAAACATACAATGCAACATAAACTTCTTAAAGCTTGTACACTTAACAGACCCTCCCTAAATATATCTCAGAATCTATGTTGTCTTATATATGTGCCATGTTTGATCTAAATGTTTAATCTAAATATTGGATTATATTTTGTAATATATAATATTCGATATAGGTTCTAGCCCAATTGCTCCACATTTCATAATACATTAGAATTCATATTATGAAATTAATTTAAGCAAGATTCAAAATGCCTTAGATTTGGTCTTCATATATACCTTTCTGTTCTTGAATATCAGGATCAATTTTATATTGTTTTCCCATTTAGAGTTATATCCTCCATACAAAATATGATTTTATGTTTTTTGTGTTTATACATTTCCCTAAGCTAGTTCCTTCTCATTTTTCAAGAATAATGCAATATGTAGATATGATGATATTCAGAACTTATGCATGAAAATACTCTTACTATTTTTGCTCACAAGTTAATCAGATTTATTTTAAAAACTTGTTTAAAGATTTATAGACTTTGAGATAGATAGAGCTGACAGAAACCTGCCTTTTTAGGTGTTAGGAAAATGGCTCCAAAGCAGATCAGATACTTGCCCACTGGTGTTCCATTCATTCTTTGAAGAACTTGTGTATTCTTTTGCTTATGGTTATCCAGCAATTCTTTTCTTTGTGTGCATTTTTAAAGTGTTGTATCACTTTTGCATTTTGCAAATTTCTTTTCTTATTTTTTTTTGTCAGTTGTGGGGCTTGGACTCTGGTCCTGGGCCCTGTCTCTGAGTTCTTAAGCTCAAGGCTACTGCCCTACCCATTGAGCTAAATGTCACTTCCAGTTTTCTAGTGGTTAATTGGAGATAGCCATCTCACAGACTCTTGTGCCCACTTTGAACTGTGATCCTCAGATCTCAGCCTCCTGAGTAGCTAAGATTACAAGCATGAGCAACCGTGCCTGGATATTTTTATTTTACTTTTAGCTTTCACCAGCATAGATGAACAACTATTCATAACAAACATATGTAGACACAGAATTAAGCTGCATAAAAAATGCTAGTGGTGTCTGGGACTTTGGACTAATTGTAGAGTGTTTGCCTAGCATTCACGAAGACCTGGGTTTGATTCCTCGGTACCATATATATAGAAAAAAGCCAGAAGTGGTCCTGTGGCTCAAGTGGTAGAGCTCCAGCCTTGAAAAAGTCCAAGGACAGTGCTCAGGCCCTGAGCTCAAGCCGAGGACTGCCAAAAATATGCTATTGGTGTCCTGGGTAAACATTGCTATTTTTGTTAAACTCAACATATACACAAAGCCTTACAAATTTACAAATCAGTTTGCCATTTTCACACACACTTACTTTTAAAAAATATTGAGAGCATGAAAGGTACTAAATAAATTTTGTTCCATGGTCACTGACTTTAGTTCTTTGAATACAACAACGACTAAAATATGCTGTAAACATAGACAATCTTATAAGGCCACAATATTGGGAAAAAGAGAATTTAAAGTTTGTATTTTCTTCCCTAATTGTGTAGCTAATTATATTTAAAAAAGTTTCTGAAGATTATAAAAGAGATGAGATATACAAATGCACACAGCACTTGAAAGTGCACAATTCTTGTGTAAATACATATTAACTGTGTATTGCCTAACAAAAGATAAATATAATAAAATAATATATAGCAACACATTCAATGAATAACTTTACAAAGGATCAAAGCACTATCTCAATTTTCCCATTTAAAAGAATAACTCTGGACCAATCCAACAATTTCCTCCATTTATTACTTAGGGTCTGAAAACTAGGGTCCTTATTCATCATTTTCTGATAAACAATAAAAATTTACTTGTACAACACTTTTGCAGAAAAAAGAGGAGTAAATAATGGCAAGAAAATATACTATTTTTATAGTAAAGAATCCTTTATTACTTCAGTGATGTTCATTATTGGGCATTTAGCCCCTTTCAATCCCTAAGGAAATATTTTTTGCAGTAACACATTAAGCAACTAACAACTAAGGAAGGAGGCAGCAGATTCCACAGGGAGAACCGATGGCAGGAATGAAAAATGGTTCCACGAGTTGATGAGCTGAATCTCATACACCCATAATACGTAACATCATATATACTCAGTGGCTTCTAATGGAATTAGTACAAATTTCCTGAAGTCAAAGCTGCCGAAGGAATCGTAATCCCTTTGTACAAATACTTAAAGAGGTTCCATGGTTTCTCTTATTTGTAATAATTAGTACACATCTAGGATTCTCCTTGCGGAGGATCACAATAGCTCAAAAGCTATGTACAAATGATCATATAGGATGAGACTAAACTCTAGGATATGGAAACAAGAGGTTTATCTTTGTGATTGTTGTTATCAATGTACTATGTGCAGTATTTCTTTTCTCCTTTTCCCCCTTATGGTTAATCTCATGTGGTTACTCTATCTGACTTTGTTATCTGGCGTATTGCAGAAATGTTTATTTGTTTATTTGAAATAGGGAAGGAAAGGAGGGAAAGTATACTTTTATGGTACTATGTCTGGTCTTGTTCAGGGACCAAAAAGCCTCTATCATCATTTGTGATAAGATGGGGAAAGGCTATGTGCAATGTGAATTATGCAAAGACAAGCTTTTCAAATCTCTGAGGGCCCATAGAGATAAAATGAAACTCACTGTTAGAATTTCAGCATTGTGAGCTCTCTGTCTCTCACACACACACTAAGGCAAACAAAGAAAAACTCAAAAAAAAACCCCTCAAAACACCAAACAAAACACTTTTAGCTTTTGTATAGTTTCTAGCTCTTACTTTTCTCCAATCTTTTCTTTCATGTCCTCTCCAACAGTGATTTATCCTTAGGAATTATATCATAACCATTCCTCTTATACCTTTTCACTTTCATTAAGTTTCTTCTGGATCTATCTGAATCTCCAAGTTAATTCTAGATAGGGAATTCCAATGTCTATTTAAATGTGTTTGATTTTGTTTCATTCAAAATGTGATTCTGATTCCCTTTCTCATATCAACCATTTACCCTATCTTATATATTACTACTTTTCTGTACCTTCTTTCCCATTATTCTTGCTATCCCTACTCCCTTTACCCCCGCTTTTGCAGTTATGAAATTTGAACTTGAATTTGAATTCAGGTTCTTGAGTTTTTAAGAAAGTATTCTATTATTTTAGTAATTATGCTTCCAGTTAGTCTCGTTTTAGTGTGTGTGCGTGTGTGTGTGTGTGTGTTGAAATTATCTTGTAGGAATTGTAGAACAGATTTGCAATTTAGCAAAGTAGTTTACAAGTACAATGCATCTTGGTCAATGTCACCCTTTTCAATCTTCTCACCAACCCCTCAAACCCACCCAGCCCTTGCTTTTCTTTATTTTATAGGATATACATTGATTTCTTAACCAAATTAGCCCTTTAGTTGTCTACCCTTCTCCTCTTGACCTCACTCTACCCCTTTCAAATATCCATTCCGTGGTGTTTATTTTGTTGAATTTTGACTTTGCCTTTCTAAGATGTAATTCTGTGTGTGTGTGTATGTGTGTGTGTGTGTGTGTGTGTTTAGTAAATTTTACTTCTTTCTAGATATAGTCTATCATTCTACGCTCATTTATTTCTCAAATGTATTTGAAATTACACATGTGAAACACCAAGTTAGGTTTATTTGTTGAGATGCGGTCTAAATAAAGTTTATGCCAAGGCTGGCATTAAGTTTCAAACTTCAAGCCTTCTCCACTGTACATGGAATAATAGGTGTGCACTTCCATTCTCACTCTTTATTATTCCTTCTTGGTTAATTGATCTCCATATTTCATTATGTTTTCTTAGGATTTCTTTGTTAAAATTTTTCCCTTTAACATTTCCCAATGGCTTCAGAGAAAGACAAAATGGTGTTCTTTCCACTACTGTGAGCATCGCGATTTACAAATATCAAACCCAGTCATCACTACATCATTAGCTTCATTCATAATCCCAGCCCTAGGACTAGCCTATGAATGAACCCACAAAGGACTCCAATGGGACAAATATGGTAGTTAGTTTAATACAAAACAGTGGCTGTTGGTGGCTAAAGCCTACAATCCCAGCTACACAGGAGACTGAGATCTGAGAATTGGGGTTCAAAGCCCATCTGGCAGAAAAGTTATGTTAATCAATTATCAATTAACTACCAACAAACCTGAAAGTAGAGCTATGACACAGTGGAAAATTCCAGCCTGCAGCAAAAATTCTAAGAGATAATACCTAGGCCCTGACTTCAAGCTCTAGTACCCATCCTACATGCATAGTGTATCTAAGTTATTTCTGGATATCATCTAAAGAATGTCCTAAAGATATACATGATTCAATCTGTAAAGATGTTTGATCATCTTTTTCTGTTTATTCCTCTTGCAATATCTCATTCAAAATGATTAAGATGTAACATTTATTGAGCACCCGCAACTTACTGCATCTAATAACTCTAAAATCACTTTTAGCTACCTTAAGGCTTTATTCTTACTCTCCTCAAGATGATATTATTATCACCATTTGGCAAATGAACAACGGATATCCATATAGGCAAACACACTTGACACAGTTCACAGCTTGTAAACAGCAGATCTGAAATAATAGCCAACAGAATTTACCATTGCATCCTAAAAATACTGGCCCACATGTACACATGAGACATGTTGACTTTCTTGTCATCCATCTCTCCTCTCAGAATCAAGGTCATTCTGTCTCCAAGGTTGTGGGTACAAAAGTTTGTGCTTTTAAAAAAGTTTTATTTTATTATCAGGGTGATGTAGAGAAGGGTTACAGTTACATTTGTAAGGGAGTGAGTACACTACTTCTTGAACATTGTTACCCCTCCCACAGTTTTCTCCCACCTTCTCTCCCCCACCCCCTCCCAAGTTGTAATGCTCATTTCTAACATTTTGTCTTGTGAGTATCACTGTTACTTCATTTCTTCCCATTATCACTGCATTCTTCCATTTAACTGAAAAAATTTCTCTTACTTAAATGATTTGAAACTCTACTCTCCTTCAAAGGACCTGTGACACAGCTTATTCAGCTACAGTGTAAAATTTGTCTAAGTTAGAGCCAGTTGAGTGTGGCTGATGGCTGTACTCACAGTTACACAGGACCCTAAAATCTGAGGATCATTGTTCAAAGCCATTCCAGGCAAGAATGTCTATGAGACTGTTATCTCCAATTAGCTAACAGGGAAAAGAGAAAGCCAGAAGTGTAGATAGGGCTTACGTGGTAGGGTGCCAGCACTGAGCAAAAACATTAAGGTACCACATCCAGCTCTGAGTTCAAGCCACAAAACTAACACAAACAAGCACAAGTACATACACACACGGGATGCATCCACCCAAAAAATTAGTCCAAGTTAAAAGAAAACATGACTATGAAAAAGCTGATTTAAATGTCATGTTGGTTTTACTTTTCAATTGCTATATTAAAACAGGCATTTGTATAAATATGTCCATCCCCAAATACTTCCCATCTCTATAGTTCAACTTTTCAAATGACAGAAATTCTACTTAATATAAATAAGATGGTATTTTTTAAAAACATAAAATTATGTAGAAAAATTGTTTGTATTTATCAATAGAAAAATAAATTGAAAGACCGGTCATGACTTATACCTCATATAAATTCTAAGCCAATTTTTTGTACATATTCTTAGGGTCAATTACTTTTCCACTATGCCAAACTAAATTATTAAAAAAAGAAGAACCTATCTATTCATGAAAGATCATTCATCAATAAAAATCTAATTGTCCTAAATACCTTACAGGTTTATACAGAAAAAAAACATAGATTTACCTCATTAGGTAAATAAAAATGGAAAGCTAAAAATGTGAGCCCAGTTGTTATTGTAAAGGACATTTTCATTTCAACCTAAAAGATATTCTCCTTATACAAAGAAAGTCGACCTGTAAGTAAAACTGATAAAAATGTCTGTTTTGCTCATATCCTGATAGTTAATAAATCCAGACATCAGTTTTCTTAGTTGAGGTAAAATCAACATACCAAGCAAAAACAAAGCCAAGTGTAAAGGCCTGGGATTCTCATATTATCTCTGCTCTAATACTAGAAATTAAATAGGTTTTGAAACAAGATAACTTACCTTTGCATTATCACAGAAAAAGCAAATTTTGAAATTAAAAACAATGGAAAGCATCATAACTTTCAAAAACAGACAATTTTTTTGAATGTTGAACTTGGCAATTTAACTTACTCTAATCTCTAAGGGAGAAAGTCCAGAAAAATGTAATATTCCCTTAAATTGCTCTCAGTTCAATATATTATGATCATAATTAAAAAAGCAGACACACTGTTTTTAATAACATTGGACTTCACATAGAACTCAGGCACAAATGGAAAAGAAAAAGTGAAAAATTACAGAGACAAATTAGCTCCATGCAGAGGAACTAGTATGAGGAGAGAGAAGTTTTAATGCAGAGGGTCATGCAAAACAACTGTTGCCAAGAGAATCCAAAAATCTCTTCCTTCTTTCTCCACTCCCTCCTTTCCTCCTTCCCTTCCTTCCTTCCTTCCTTCCTTCCTTCCTTCCTTCCTTCCTTCCTTCCTTCTCTCCCCTCCCCCTCCCTTCCTTCTTTTCATTCTTTCTATTTCAGCAATAAACTTAGATTCTACCAATCTGAATCAAAAGAAGCCCGTCCTTGAGGTGCTTGGAGGGAGGTAAGGTCAAGGGAGGGTCTATAGAAAAGAAGTGTGAAATGGAGCTAGTAAACTGAGAAGGGTGATGTTGGGAGAGATGAGGGAGAATGGTGAAAGAGGTGAGAGTGATCAAGAGCCATTGTACTCAGGTTCACATGTTGGTTTGAAACCCCTTTACAACTAGGTAAAGACAATTTAAAACAAATATCTAAGCTATTATGCAGGCACCAACACCAAAGAATGCTCAGATCTGATGCATTCTGAATATAGACTTGAATAAACAGACACCTGGTCCACTCAAGAACTGGTCAAAGTGTTTTAGATGCACTAGTAGAGAGTTCTAGGAAGATGTGCTTCTGTTGAAATCTCTTGTGGAGCATTCCAATTACACAGGCAGCCAAATCACTACAACACAATTGCCATTACGGAGAGTGTGGGAGGCAATCACTGCTTACTCATGCTTATTTTTCCAAAACAAGCATTAATGATCCTCTCAACTTAGCCTAGGGCTGTAGGAGAACCAGCGGCAAGCTACGTAGCAACCAGAGGCTACAGATTTGGTGGGGGACAGATTCACTATGGAGCCTCTCTGTTTAACTGCTTGCTGGATCAGCGCCCATGTGCTAAAATGGCTTAAACATTTTGAAATGCCTTTTTAAAAATGAAAGAAGAAATAAACATGAGACAAAGAGCTGAGCAAACATGTATTCACTGCAAAAATTACATTGGAACCTCACTTTAAAGATATCTAATCAAATTGTAATGCATTCTCCCATTGAAGTTTCACCATCAGTGCAAAATGCACTGTTTGAAAATTAGATAATCTGTTTTAAAGCTATTACTGTGCAGCACAACCTTCTTACAAACCACATTTACTGTAATGCGGGGGAGGCTGTTTCTCTTTCACAATTTCTATTTGTTGTTTTGAGGAGCAATGCATTAAAATGCATTTCTTTTTCTTGCGGTAAATGAAGTTCAATCTTTGAAAATCAAAAATGGAAAAATATTTCCATAACAAAAATATGTTTTCAGTAGAAGCAAGATACATATAAACAATTTAAGAAAGCCTATTATGTAACTAGGGAAAGAAAATAACTTAAAAAGTAGCAGCAATTGTAAATTGCATTTTGTGTTTTCAGGCCCACACAAAAATTTGTGGTTTGAGATACATGTCTCTATATCTTGAGGCAGTCTGAAATTTTGTGAAAGATTGAGACTGTGCCCTTGCAGAGTTTCCAGTTTAAATTTGGATGTGCTGAAAATAAACCAAACAGAAATGTGAAATTCTATGGAATTGAATTCTAGGAAAATTGGTTTTAAAAAAAGAAACTTCTTGATTTTATCTACAGAATATAGTTTTGTTTTTATAAGTATGTTGATAAAATATTCCAAGGACCTAAAGTTAGGTGACTAAATGAGTAGAACATAAAAATATAGTGTTTTGGAGCAAATTATTATTGGTGCTCTTTTTAGTCACTTCTAGAGCTTGAACCTGTGCCTGACTGTACTCAAGGGCTAGTACTCTACCACTGGAGCCACAGTGTCACTTGCCATTTTTGAGTGGTTAATTGGAGACGAGTTTCATGGGGACTTTACTATCCAGGCTTGTTTTGAACTTCCATCCTTAGATCTCAGCCTCCTGAGTAGCTAGGATTACAGGTGTGAGTCACTTGTGTCCAGCTCAAGCAGAGCAAATCCTTTCAAGTCCTTGCCTTTCTAATCTGTATGACTGGGGAATGGGGAAGAAGTAAAACACATCAAGGAATTCTAGAGATTATATGAATCCTACTAAAAGATTTACCATGAGCAAGAACTGTAATTGAAAATTATCAGCTATGTAGTTATTCTCATATTAAGATGCCAGTCAGTGATTCAGTTCTCTGGGAATTATACTTTCTTTGCATAAAGGTATAAAGTGAAACAATTAAGCATTTTCATAGACATGCATCATCCAGCGAAAAGAAAAGTTGCTTCTGAAAGCTACCTTAAATAAAATAAAATGCAAAGTTTAGACCTAAACCCATTAGCAGCTGTCTTCTCTTTTAATCCTAAAGATAGCCTATGATTTCATCTGCTCCTGGCAAAATAGCATCCTTCTTAGAAACCCATATTCAGTGACAGCACTTCTGCAATGTTTCCTGAGCTCAAGAAAAGCAGTCTCTGCAGTTCTGAACAATCCTCCTCAGAAGTCTCATGGCTCACAAGCAGAGCGACAATGAATAATGGTAAGAAATAGGGCATGGCTCTCTTGAGAACACAGACACAGAGGTAGCAAAATACTTAAAACTTCCTACTGCAATCTCCTAGAGATTTAAACACCAGCAAATAAGACCCTGTAGGCATATAAAGGAGAAGAACAAATTTAACCCCGTTTCCACCAGGGTCACCTCTCTAGGTGGAATGGAAATTCTTGAAACATGAGGTAATTTTGAAGAATCAGCTTGAAGAGACATGATGAGATGGCAGACTCAGAAATGAATCTCTGAGTATAGATTCTTCTATCACATGTGATCTGTTAAAGTATCATGGATGGGCAATTTAGTTAAATGTAGCACTATAGAACAGTAGAGGTAGAAGCTTTTTGTCCATTTGTTGAAAGTCCAGAAAGCTACTATGACCTATTCTAGGGGAGAATTCCCGTCTCAGCACTTAAGCCAGACTCCTTATGAAGACTCTTCAAAAGAAAAGCCTTCTAGAAGGACTACAGATCCATCAGTATTGATGAAAGGCCTGGTAGAGATGGTGAACACAGGAAGTTTGAATACAGAAAACAGAAATTTTATAGAGCCACCAAATGAGAGAGGATGAGCAAACATGGAGAGGAAAATGTGCACAGACACATGCCAAACATCCAGAAAACCTGATACGCTGAGCTCCATATCACTGCTGAAGATCATAACCTTTCTCCTGACTAAACTCCACCCAAATCAATCTGAATGCCTGCTTATTTCCTTAAACTTAAAAAAAAATCTGAGTAATATTTTATTATCAATTTTATGTACAGTAGATCTTATTTCAATCTCTGATATTTCCAATTTTATTTTTGTTGTTTCTGTAATTCTAGTTGTTTTAGAATTAACTTTTTCTTGCTCCCTAGGCACTTCAATTTCTTCTTTAGGTTATTTACATGCTCTTCTTCTGTCTTTTTAATATGGGCTCTTGTGTGATAAATTTGCCCCTTAGAACTGCCTTTGCTGTGTCCCATAAGTTCCTTTGTGATGTATCTTGATTGTCATTACATTCAAGAAATTTTGAATTTCCTCTTTGATTTATTCTGTAACCCAGGAATTTTTCATAAGTGTGTTGTTCAGCTTCCAAGTATTTGAATTTGTTTTTTTTTTTCCTTTTAATGTGTTGTTCAGAACCAGTCTGATTCCACTATGATCAGATAGAGTGCATGGAATTATATCAGTCCTTTTGTATCTGCTTAAATTTTCTGTATGAATTATTATATGATCTATTTTGGAGTATGTTCCATGTGCTGCTGAGAAAAATGTATAAAGCCTTGCTGTTGAGTGGAAGATTGGGTGTATATCTGTTAAGCCCAGCTGGGTGATGGTGTCATTTAAGTGAGTGGTGTCTTTTGTTGAGTTGACCTGTCATTTGGTGAGAGTGGCATATTGAAGTCTCCTGCTATGACTGTGCTTGAGTCTATCTTGTTCTGTAATTCTAAGAGTTTGCTTGACAAATTTAGGTTCTCCCATGTTGTGGGAGTAAATGTTTATATTTTATTATTAACAGCAAAGTTTCCCAAAGATCATTGCATTGTGTTACATGAATGCATTAGTGACCTAATTTTTCAGGTTCCCATCACATGAATGGTTGATGAATAGAGATCAAGAAAGAAAGAAAGAGTATTAAATTTGAACTGATCTATTTCAATTCTCACTAAAGGGCTAATATAGATTAAATATGGATATTTCAAATATTGGATATTTCTCTTTTTTTGCCAGTCCTGGGCTTGGGCTCAGAGCCTGAGCACTGTCCTTGAACTTTCTCAAGGCTTAGCACTCTACCACTTGAGCCTCAGCACCACTTCCAGCTTTTTTTCTATGTATATGATACCGAGGAATTGAACCTGGGTCTTCGTGCATGCTAGGCAAGCAATCTACCACTAGGCCAAACTCCTGGCCCCCAAATATTGGATATTTCTGTGCTTTAGTTAGGCTCTCATTTACAAGAGAGCAGTAGAGGTAGTTAATATCTTACTAAAAATGTAAGCGTGTAGAAAATAAGATACTTTTTTCTGGAGGTAGAATAAAGATAATATAAATCCTGTTATTAACTTTCTGCTAGGGTTATACATCTGACCATGACCCATACTCAGTTTTTTTTTTGTTTTGCAGCAAAAGTAGTTTATACTGATCTCCAACCAAGCACTATTACTCATACTAGTTGTACACCCACTGGCTTACTCACAGATTATGATTATATTCATGGCAGAATGTTAGAGGTACTTTTCTTTCAACACACTCATGCAACCATGGAAAGTATTATGCCTCAAGAAAAAGAGGTTGAAAATGACAGAGAGGAAAAAAATAAAAACTAAAAATCTATGTATGTATGAGAAAGCTGTAGGAAATTTTAAGGGTTAATTTTAGAGTTTCTATGAATCTTCTTATAAAAATAGGTAAGGTTTTTCCAGGTGTGATGGTTCATGCCTATAATCCTAGCTACTCGGGAGGCTGAGATCTGAGGATCACGGTTCAAAGCCATCCAAGGACGAAAGTCTGTAAGACTCTGATCTCCAATTAACCACCAGAAAACCAGAAGTGGTGCTGTGGCTCAAGGGGTAGGGTGGTAGTCTTGAGCTGAAGAGCTCAGGGACAGCACCCAGGTTGAGTTCAAGTCCCATGAAATGCAGAAATGCATTTTTTTCCTGAGGCATTGTAGCTTAATCTGCAATTAAGCAAGATTTATCATACTCACACACATACATACACACATGCAGACTAACCTAAGTGTTGATATGGTAGCTGTCATTGAAAGATAAAATATTTCATGCAGTGATATATGAGGGATAGCCAAAGAAGGATGAGAGAAGAGTGAGCTCTGTAGCATATGTGTGTGTATGTATATTCCAGAATTTTCCAAAATATAGATTATCATGAAAATATTCTCACAATTTTACATTTAGGGAAATTATACCCGAATATTAGATGTGACCATGTAAAGTGAATTCACATTAAACTGAGAATCATGACAAAAGTCAGTTTTCATGTTAGAAAGTGTATTTCCTGATAAAATTAGATAAATCATGCCTAAAAACTTAAGAGAGTTATGTAAAGTGAATTCATGTAAATGGAAAATACTGAGACAACCAGTTGGCATTTTAGAAAGTGGCTGTAGTACATTCTATATGGATAACTATTCTGAATGGAAAGTCACCTTGCTTACAGTGTAGTGTAGTTATTAGATATATTGTATGTTTCAGAGTCTATATAAGATAGTCTTTAATTCACTGCCCTAATATTAGGTGTATATTCTTTTTGTGAGTTTAATTTTGGTATTTAATATAAGTACAAAATCAAATGAATAAAATTGATTTGAATAATTATCATTAAGATCCATAAAAAGCCATTAGATTGCTACATTACTGTTTAAATACGTAACTTATTTAATACAATTTCTTGAGAAACGACAAAAATTTCTACCTAGGATGTCATCTGAGAATAAGGCAAACATTTACTACAATTCTTCTGCCACTAGGCAGCGCTGTTGCATAAGAAATATTTATTTACAGCACATTCAAATGAACTTCACTTTTTCTGTATTACTACTGTATCAAGCACTGGGTTTTCTATTTTCTTTTTTCTATAAATTGCAGCAAAAGTTTCTGGGCAAAAATATGAAATGAAAGTAGGAATCAAGTTTGTTGATTTTCTACTTCTCAACTCAAAAGATAGCATGTACAAACAGATATATCAATTAATAATGATATACAAAACATGTTAAGCTATCACATAATACCATCTTAATTTAGATAGTATACAAAAATATTCATGCAGTTGGATTTTGCTAATTATTAACTTATTTGTTTTTACATATGACTAGTAAACCACAATGAAATGGCTCTTCTTAGTATTTCCTTAGTGACTAGAGATGAATACACTACAATACATACTTTTGTGACAAGTTTTTTTTATTTTATGTTACTGTTTCCCTGGTTATCCACAAATGTCTTTATGTTTTCCTATTTAAAGGTAATTGTTGGATTTTTAACTTTTGATTTCGGATAAGATTTTTTATACCCCACTGAGGAACTTGAGAGACTTTTAAGGTATAGAGAAAACATTTAGATCATTTTAAGATGTGGAGAAATATAGTTACTGAAAAGCAAAATCAGCATTTTATATCCTTTTCATGTTAGACAATAATGCTAATTTTCTAACGTGATTGATTTTCAATGCATGACTTTGAAAACCAGGTTAAGAATGTGAATGAGTATATGAAGAAAACTGGAAGCTTCAAAGTTTTTCAGAAAAATCTCAATATAGACTTCTTCATATACTTACTTGTAGTAGTGTATATATGCTATACATATACTGTATATATGTAGTAGTGTTTCTACGGCCTGGGTTCTGTCCCTGAGCTTTGTGTTCAAGTGTTCAAATTTAGATTTCTACCACCTAAGCTATGGTTCTATTTTTTCAGCTTCTTACTGAGCTAAAAGTCCCACAAATGTTCCTTCCTGGTCTGGCTTTGAATCATGACAGTCAGATCTCAGCCTCCAGAGTTGTTAGGATTACAAGCATGAGCCACTGGTGCTAGGCTTGAAAAAATAAATTTCAAGAAATTTGTGTCATTTGATCTGAAAGGGGTAGTGGATGGCTGCATTCAGAGAGGACTAATATTCTCTTGATGATAGTGAAAATTAAGATGTAATTTACTATTATAGAACATTTCTCTAAGTAAGACCAGTTAGTTTAACCAAATTCTTACCTTATTTAAAAATAGAAATAGTAGGGCTGGGAGATTGGCCTAGTGGTAGAGTGCTTGCCTAGCATGCATAAAAACCCGGTATCACATATATAGAAAAAAGACAGAAGTGGTACTATGGCTAAAGTGGTAGAGCTCTACACTTGAGAAAACCCAAGGACTAGAAAAAAGAAAAGAAAAGAAACAGTGCAAACATTGTGTTACTTTAAAAGACCACTACACTTCTCATTCAAAATTTTTTTTACTCAATGAGTAATAACTAAAAGCATCAATATGGCTATATACCGACAACTCTACTGTAAAAGTCTTGGACATTATGTTGGCATGACATCACTTGCTACATGTTATAACAAAGAGTGATCTTTCTGATGTGGCCCAATGAACAGTCTGAATAGGTATTAAGTATTAAAATTATATCAAAGCCAGATGCTGGTGGTTCATGCCTGAAATCCTAGCTACTCAAGAGTCTAATATCTATGGGTCTTGGTTTGAAGCCAGCCAGGTCAGAAGAGTCCATGACACTCATCTCCAATTAGCTACCTAAAATCTACAAGTTGAGTGATGGTTCCAAATGGCAGAGTCCTAGCCCTGAGCAAAAAATGCATGGGACAGAGCATAGACCCTGAGTTCAATCACCAGAACTGACAAAAACAATTAATTAATTATCTCATTAATTATAAAAGTACCATGTCCACCAGAGGATAGAGTATGTTGTTCTGGGCTTGTTTCTTAATCTCTCTCTCTTTCTCTTTTTTTTTTTTTTTTTTTTTTTTTTGCAGTCTTTAGGCGGGTCTCTGTGCATGCTAGGCAAACACTCGACCACTAGGCAAACCTCCCAGCCCTCTTAATCTCTCTTTATCACAGTTTCATTTGTCTTAAAATAAGGAGAATACTAAGAAATATTATTGCTAGAAATTATATTTTCTTATGTGTATTATATATGCAGACATATTATACATGTGCAAAAAATCACATCTATGGAAATGTCTGTAAAGCTTTTGCCATATTTGACATTTATCAAACATGCAGTGGTTTGTTGAGTATACTGTTCTTATTAAATTTATTTTATTATTTGATGCTATAAAATTCATCAGTGCCCATAAGGTAGCATATGATGCAATTAAGAAAAATATCCTCAGAGCCAGGAGTTTGGTCTAGTGGTGGAGTGATTACCTAGCCTTGAGAAAGCTCAAGGACAGTCCTGAGTTCAAGCCTTGGGGGGATTGCCAATATATAGATATATATTTTAATATGTATTATTTATAAATATATACTTATATATCTTTTTTATGTTTGAAATTCAGCATTCCTGTACTCCATATAAAAAGTGCCCACAAGCTTTCTGATGTTTTTTCTCTCTCTCTATTGTGACTTCCACACTCCTATCTCTGCCAAAATCTTATTTTGACTCTGTAAGTATGAAAACATTAAAATTTCATTTTTTAATGTGGCCCATTGCTTTAAATAGGTAGGATAAAATCAGAAAATTGAGTTTTATTCCTACGTTGTTAACTTGTTTACTTGGATCTGAGAACTCGAAACATCTGGTTGGTTTACCAGCAGCAATTCATATAGCTTTACTCAGACATTGTATAGCACAACATACTATCTAATAAAATTTCCTGTAAGCACATCAAATGATTATATAGGCAGAAAACCTAACAGAGAAATATTAGCTCTGTTACTTCCCCACCTTATTTATGTTGGGACATTTTCAACATGATTGCCAACTACAATCTTCATTTCTGATGGCTTCTATTACAATTAGGCAAATTTCCCAGTTTCCCTACTGAGCATTAGGTATCTCCAATACAGCCATCCATGTTTTGTTACAAATAGGGAACATATAAATGTTTTCCTAAGTGAGACAGATATTTACTGTATTTGTATTGCTGAACTTTTTAACAGCTAAGGTTAACAGCAATTTCTTGACCTTTTCTTTGTTTTATGACTTTCCTTAACCTCCCTTTGCCTGGCTTGCTACCCTTTCAGAAAAACAAACAAGCAAAACTCTTCCAACCCATTTCATTCAACGATTACACCTAGTTCTCCAGTCTCTGGTCCCTCAGGTCTGTTGACCTATCCCATATCTAATTTAAATCCATATTTATAGCAGTCTTTGCTGTTTGCTTTCATTCTGGAGCTGGCTTCTGTATCACGTTCTGACCAGTACTTCCTGTGTGATCCAGTTGTGTAGATTTACTTACTACTTTTACTTTATAATTGTGTAGATTTACTTACTCTTTATGTTCACAGATTTATTTTTGTCTACTATTTAAATGGGTAAGTTGAATCTTCAATTGATTGCGTTTTGTCTTGTAGACTCCTACTCTCATTCCTCATTACTGATAATCCCCCCTGGTTTGCTGGTAAGAAAAAAAACAAACCTGCAGGCAAATAGGTCCTACCAGAGACACTGAGAACTAATACCCTTTACAAAAGGCAAGTAATGAAGTCTCTAGTCGTTAGGTTTCCATATTTAGCCCTTCCTTTAATAACTCCTTATCACTGAAAGTACAAACATTGGTCATTAATCTCTACCTATTTTATACGAATCTCTACTCTGGAGTATCTATTTCACCAAAATGCTCTCAATTCAGATTCAGTAACTTCTGTAACACACACACACACACACACACACACACACACACACACACACTTTTTCAACAGGGTCAATTCAGTAAGTAAAAAAGCAGAAGAATGATGGCCATTTAGAATTAGGATATCTTTAATCACAAACCATTTAAATGATTATGGAGCAAGTTTAACATTAAGTTAGGAGTTTAGTCCAGAGTATGGGATTATTATATTCCTTGACTGAATGGGGTTGAGGTTTGAGGACAAAGGTGAACTCTTTAAAATGCAAATGACTTTTTAAAAGAGAAGAGAAAATCTGAAGTTGAGAGGATCAACTGGGAATGTGAGTGGGCTTCCGAAACAGTCCTTTGCCCACTTCTCTCTGGTATTGGGTGGAATTGCCTCAGAGCCGAAGGCTGCAAGGGAACCTCAAGATCACTTAGTGCAGCCTCCTCATTCTTCCAGGATGTGAGACATGAGCCATTTCCCTCCTGCATCTTGTGGGCTCATCCTTAGACACTTTGGCCCTGAATGTTCAGTGCTTTCAAAAATAGTAGCAGCCTTAGAACACGCTGAACTGGATTTAAAGGAGAAGCAGCTTTCTTGGCCAAAAGGAACTTTAAAAAAATTCCTATATATGTGTGTAGAACACACTTTGCCATCTGTTCCCTTTTCCACTTTAAGTCAGCTTCCCCCAACCCCATTTTTTTTATATCAAATGATGTAATGCCTGGATATCTTTTGGGTCATTCTTATTAGAGTTCTGAAGAAAGTCTTTTAAAGAGAAAGTCAAGTTACAACACACTATGTCAAGGATATTTGGGTTTTTATTACTTTTTCTTTCTCTTTTTTTCCTTCCTTCCTTCCTTCCTTCCTTCCTTCCTTCCTTCCTTCCTTCCTTCCTTCCTTCCTTCCTTCCTCTCTTTCTCTCCCTCCCTCCCTCCTTCTCTCCCTTCCTCCCTCCCTCCTTCTCTCCCTCTCTCTCTTTCTTTCCAGTCCTGTGGCTTGAACTCAGGGCCTGAGCACTGTTCTTGGGCTTTCTCAAGGCTAGAGCTGTACCACTCAAGCTATGGCACCATTTCCAACTTTTTGTATGTGGTAATGAGGAATTGAACTCGGGTCTTTGTACATGCTAGGCAAGCACTCTACTACTAGGCCAAATTCCTGGCCCCAGGTTACTCAGTTTGGGAGAGATAATATTCTAGAAAATTATACATAGGGAAGACTGGTACATACCAAGAAGGGTAGGTTTTATTTAAACTATTTTTTCTAAAATGTTTATAGTAGTATTAGTCGTAAACATTCTAGCAACAACTTCATACTAGATGAGCAGAAATCCTTGTAAGCCAAGTCTGTGTATTTATCTTGAGTAACAAACCTTGAAACTTACAATGTTTTTGGACAGAATCAATTAGTCATCCTTCATCTTATGATAGCAGGGCTTGTCTCAACATCCAAAACATTCTGGTGCTAATAATCTGCTTTGTGCACTAACCACAAATATATTTCTATGCATTTTTTTCAGTATTTTGACTGTCAGATTCATCCTGTATTCACAGTACCTGAAATAACAGGTTCCATAGAAGTAAACCATGAAGCTTGATCATGTCCTTAGAAGATAAGAGTGAGTCAGAAGGAAGGAAGCAAGCAAAGCCTACTATAATGAGAAGGTGGGGATGATGCTTAACCATATTTTTAGGCTGCTACAAAGATTTTAAAGAAATGAAGACTCTATGTAGATGCATAATCTGTCTTGGCTTGGGAAAATAAGCTTGGAGTACTCTTACAAAATTGTTCTAAATAAACAGAATTTTCATTTCAGTGTACCCTATCAAACAAAGTAAGAAAAAGAATGGAAATCTTCTATTTATTTTGTCTTCCATTATTAACCCTAAACAGCCTAGCTAATGCTTTATGGGCTGGGGTTTTCCACAAATACTGGAATCTGAAAAATGTTTCTACCTAACTAGTCCCTAAAAGGGTATTTAAAGTTAAATGTGGACTCATTTTCCTTTTGCAACTTATAAAAAGGTAAACACATTCAATGCTTATTTTTCATAAATATTAAAACGTTCTGAATCAATGCAGCACATATAATATTCTATGCTATGCCAAATGTACCTCAGGCACAATCTAAGTTTTTACACTCTCTCAGCAGTTGACACCCACAGAAAACTGAAAAAAAAATACAGAAGTCACTGAATATATTTTGTTGTTGTTCCTAGTAGACTATTTTCTGTAAGGATAGAATGAAGTCATTTTTATTTTTAAGCAAAGAGTTCATTTTGTTTTTTTTGTTTTTTTTGTCAGTCATGGGGCTTGAACTCAGCCTAGGCATTGTCCTTGAGCTCTTTAGCTCAAGGCTACTGCCCTACCTTTGAGCCAAGCCCCAATACCCGATTTTTTAGAGGTAAATTAGAGATAAGAGTCTCAGATCCTTTTGTATCCAGGCTGGCTTTGAACCTGGATCCTCAGATCTCAGCCTCCTTGAGAAGCTAGGATTACAGGCATGAGCCACCATGCCCAGGTAGAGTTCACGTTGTATGTTAGAGAAAATGAAAGATTATTCAAATTTTGGAAGGAAAAAGTTCTAGATCATGGTTAGTTACAATTTGGTAATTATGATTCACTACTATTGCTCTTTAAATGTTAGTAATGGTAACCAGTCCTCATTTTTACCTCCCAAGTAGTACATTTTTATTCATCTTCTCTTGTTATAGATCACACTGCAATTGTTTCTCCTCCATGTTCATGACACCACAGAATTTTTTAAAAAATTTTGTCAAGGAACATTCTTTTTCACCTATTCCTTTATTTTTTTTTTAAAATAAGCATCGCATCCTCAATGTTTATACATAATTCTTCTTTTTCAAATAGTCTTATAATTTAATATTCATTTAATTTGTTTAATGTAAATGATAAAATACATTAAGCCTTAAAGTTACCTGCCATATAATGACTGGATGGCACGTTTTACCTCATTATTTAAGCCCCTCTCTGTGACTGATTGCGTGGCAATCTAATCTCCAAATGTCACAAGCCTATTTGTCAGTTGCCACACCTAGCTATACAAAGCAGTATAAGCACCTACTGATAGAGAAAAGTGGAGCGTAAGAAGAAAACTTTCTCTAAAGATGAGCTCATTCAAACAGTGAGGTTAAAAAAGGCATCTGCTCAGTGGCAAACTCCCAAAAGAAGCAGCCCAGGAGGGAGGTGTGCTGAGAGTTGGAACTGTGTCATTTTCCACCTTCAAATCATCTGTTCAACTGTAACTTGAAAATACTGAGAAACCTGCCATGAAGGTAAAATCAGGCCAGGCTATGCAAAAGAAGAGAAACTGACATTTATGGAGTACCTATTATATTTCAGGTATTGTAAAATTAGGCATTCTTTTTACACATCTGAGTTAATTCTCAAAATAGGAGGGTGCTATTACTGTATCCATTATTTTTTCAAGCAGGTGTAAAAATTAAGGCTAAGGTCAGACATAAAAATATAGTCTCAAGCACAGATATTTCTTACTTTGTTGTAGATGCTCCTCCTACTCAAATACCACAGATTTCCTCCTTTCCACTCATTTCCTCATTCCTTCCAAATTGATCCATCAAATCAAATATCCAGGGCCGCCCCCTTCAGTCTTCCTTCCTCCCTCTCGTCTTCTTTCTTCACCTCACCTCTTCCCTTCTAGCAGAGATATATTGAGGACTGATGGTATACCATGTGTTACATCAGGATGATATCAGGAAGTAACCATGAATGGCATATTTTGAACTTATATTTGAATACCATATACAACTATTTCCAAAGAATGATGCAAAACCAGTATATTTTATGCCCATATAAAATGTACACAATGAGCATACTGCATGAAAGCCTATGGCATGAATAAAAAATTCCATTAGAAGAAAAATGGTTAAGACCATGAATGATTTCTTAGATGAAAATGTAGGCA
Source organism: Megascapheus bottae (assembly GCF_031878675.1). Lineage (NCBI taxonomy): Eukaryota > Metazoa > Chordata > Mammalia > Rodentia > Geomyidae > Megascapheus > Megascapheus bottae. The sequence continues at coordinate 41,086,417 of NC_143511.1, forward strand.
ACACAAGGAAATAAGGATGACTCACTTACACTTGATGGTCTGCAGAGAATCAATAGACCTGTACATGAAGATTTTAAATATTTCACGATGAATATGATTCATGACCCACGAGACAAAATAATGCCATGCTGGTCTTTTTTTTTTTTTTGTCAGTCCTAGCTTGAGCTCAGGGCCTGAGCACTGTCCTTCATCTTTCATAAGGCTAGAGCTCTACCACTTGGGCCATGGCATCACTTCTGGCCTTTTCTATGTATGTGGTACCAAGGAATAGAACCTGGGTCTTCATGCATGCTAGGCAATCACTCTACGACTAGGCCAAACTCCTGGCCCCGATGATTGTTCTTTATACATAGATATTGGGAACATATGTTTGTGAATTTGGTAGAGATAATTCTATCCAGAAATGATTACCTTTTCAATGAACAATTTAATATTGAACTCTGATTTTAGCTCATTAACATTTATAGTGTCTCATATCTTCAGTTATCATTGAATATATTTTCAATTTATAATATTACTTTGAAGATCAAGAATAGTTGACACAGGACTTTTACACTGAGCAAATAGCATAGAAAAAATAATACTCACTAGATTTGGATATTTCCTTTGCTTATAATATTCTACAGAAGCTAAAATATGTCTTCTACCTACTGCAGTTCAAATTAACCCTAAACAGCACATCTGCAGTATCCAAAGATAAAAGGAAAATACTTCAATGTTATATGGCAATGACACAAATTATGTGCTACTTAAACTGTGGATAATGTCTGTTATATATAAAAATGATATATACTGCAAGCAGAAAGGAGATATTCTATACATTTTTATTCAAGTTCTTCATAATCTCTTAATACGTGCAATATTTGTTATTAAAGATGAAAATATAGAATATTAATTATTTTTCAGTGACTGAGATAATGCAAAATTTCTTTTATGTATTAAACCTAAAAAGGCTTTGCTCTGATAATAAACTCGTAACCTCTCTGTTCTCAGAGCCTTTACGTCAAAACAAACAAACTTGTTATTATAAATCCTGCCTTGGTTGTATTTGGATGTCTATCTTTTGCAATCCAAAGATTTTTTTCTGAGAAACCTGGGAGATAGCTCTTTGATATTATCAATAAACTTTGGGCCCCTGTAAGTGTCTATGGGAGAGTATGGTCTAAGATCATATAGATATTGATTAGCAAACACAGGTGACCTAACTTCACCAATTACCAATATGAGCCGATGTTTAAAAGCATTCTCTCATTTTGTCTTGTTGAAGGTAATTAAGATCCTTAACTCCTACTGCAAATCTTGGATGAAGTGGTCAATATTATTATGGACTGAATGGTTTTGTACTATTAAGATCCATATTTTGACCCCATACCCAATATGATGGTTTGGAAGTGGGGCTTTGAGAAGGGATTAGAATTAGAGGAAGTCATGAGGTTTGTGCCAACAGGATAAATTAGTGGCACTAGAAGAAGACAATAGAGACTCCTTCCCCCCCCTGCTCTCTCTTCTCCTCTCCCTCTCTCCCTCTTCCTCCTTCCTCCTGTCTTTCTCAGGCATATAGAGAAGGTGATTTGTCTTCCAGAGCAACTGAATTCCCTCTCTTCCTTGGAGTTTTCCTGTCTCCAGAACCACAGGGAATAAGTGTGTGTTGTATACACGAGTTAGCCTATGGCCATGTTGATAGAGTGCTCTGTGATGAAATACTAAATGCATTGCAATTTTTCTTCCACTCAATGTGTATTAATAAGCTTCTACTTGCATATTTAAAATAATGATGAAGTTAGCAAATAAAATTATTTATTGAGTATTTGCTAATATTAGAATGTTCCTATATATTTTTTCACTTACTGTTTTCATTTCATACTTATTCTAATCAGGTAAATTAAAACTTTTATTTCAGTATATATATTATTTAATATATATATATGTATATATATATTTGAGAAAAATGAAACACAGAGACTTGAAAGTAATTTGCTCAAGGCTATAGATCTGGTAAGTGTCAGAATCTGGTTATAAATACAGAAGCAAACCCCAGGGTCATAACTATTAATCACTTTACTATTATGCTACATGGGAAGAATTATCATTTTGTCTGAGATCCCAACCAAGTGAATGACATCAGATAGTTTTATTGTGTAAAAAATATCCTATTCTTATGAGATCATAATAAACTGTTGTTGTTGGTATTTGCATATACCCGCATATATGTGGATCTCATCTGTATGCATGAAGAAGAATCCTGCTTAATGAAGCATACTTGTTTTATGATGAAGTCTCTGGTCTCTGGGAAGTACTTTTTAAGAATATACACAATGAAATTCTATGCTGCTGTCAGAAAGAATGACATTGCCCCATTTGTAAGGAAATGGAAAGACTTAGAAAAAGTCATATTAAGTGAAGTAAGTCAGACTCAAAGGAACTTAGGCTCAATGGTTTCCCTCATTTGTCATCAGTAGAAACCTTGGGCTCTCCTAGCAGAGATTTACAATAGAACAAAACCTAGATACATAAGGCCATATAGTATGAGGCTAAATGAAAGGACCTCCAGGATATGGAAACAAAAGCCATATAATGAGTGATTGTTGTCCTTAATATACTATGATAGTTCTCATCTTTTTTGCTGTGCCTTGGTTATCTCATATTGTTATAGTATCTCACCTGGTTATCTGATATATTGTATATATGCATATTTGGTTATTTGAAGTCAGATAGGCAAGGGAGGAAAACAAGATGAGGGGCAGGGGTGGGGACAGGGAAATGGAGACCATTACATGAGAAAGGGTATCAATGTAAGTGAAGTAATGTACCTTCTATCTGGTGAATATAATGTAACTCTTTTATTAATTAAAATAAAATATATATGAAAAAAATTTTCTTAAAAATATTTTCTATGTTTCTTTAATTCTTTTGGTTGTCCTGGTAGTTTTTTAAAATAATAATAACACTGTTCACTTTTAAGAGAGAATGACTAACTCAGAGACACTACACATTTTTAAAAATAGGTCTTCCCCCAAGAGGAAAAATCTAATATCATCCCAAGAGTGATTGTGATTCAGGGGTTCCAGAGGAATATAATCCTGATCTTAAAACACCTACTTCGCCATTGGGAGCCTTTGAAAAGGGCTTAATGAGCCACATGGGCTTCACATATGAGCTATATCCTGGGAATAAATTAAATCCTTTAACAAACTAAATTAACTGTTTCAGGTCACTTGAGTATTATTTAGCTTTGTGAGCAATACCTGATAGATAATCTGTCTCCAAATTTGTAAAACATTTAACCTTGGAAATTTGCGTAGATATTACTTTGGCATAATTATGTTTAACTGTAAAAATAGGTGAAGTTGTTGTGCACAAAAATGTTTCACTGTATGCAGAGTATTTTGCAAAAATATAAGGCAACACAGACATAAAAAAATCCCTAAATTGGAGTCAGGAAGGCTACTTCCTAATTCCAAGTTTATCTGTAGATGTAAGGACTTAGGTACACTAAGGTTCCTTGGATTTAATTTCCTTATTTCAGACATGCTATAATTACCTGCCATAAAGTTCTAGAAGGTAGTATAATAGTGCCTTCACACTTTCATTGATATCAAATGATAATGGTGTGATATTCAATGATTTTTTTTCTTTTTTATCGGTTTGTGAGACTTGAAGTATGGGCCTGGGTGTTGTCACTTAGAGTCACAGCACCACTTATGGTTTTCTGTTGGTTAGCTGGAGATAATAGTTTGACAGACTTTAGTGACCGGGCTGGCTTTGAACCATGAACCTCAGATCTCAGCATCCCAAGTAGCTAGGATTACAGGCATGAGCCACCTCACCTGGCTCCAGTGATATTTATATATTATAAATCTGATTTTAATTTGGAGCATCTAAGTTAAGAGTAACATTTTAATACAAGGTTCTTAATGCAGGAGATGGTTAGAAAAAGATGAAGAGGTAAGAATTCAATCAATGTGTGAAAGTTTATCAAGAGCTTAAAAACAGATATAGTTGTTTTGTACCAAAATCAGTTGAAATAAACTTACAATTACTAATATCCCTTTTGTCTTTAGAAATTAGAGACAAAGTAATTAGCTAAAAGGACAGCACATAAAGAAATATTTCTTAGGTTTTAATTTGCTTCTACAGATATACTGTCTGAGATTAGAGTCTCTGAACTTTTAAAGAAATCCTAGAATTTTTGAATATTTATATTCCATTTGAACAGCCACCATAAGGCCCCTATTGCACAAAAGGCATACTGCAGTGGTTGGCATACTGGAATTGGTTGAGGATATAGTAAGTACCATGAAATTGTCTTCTCTTCCACTACCTGTTTGCTTGCTTGCTTGCTTCCTTCTTTGCTTCCCTCCCCCTCCCTCCCTCCCTCCCTTCCGCCTTCCCTCCTTTCTTCCATGTTCTTTCTTCTTTCCTTTCCTCCCTTTTTTATTTCAAGAATATGGTATTCTTGGAAACTTCTGATAAGCAAATATAATGCAGAATGGTAACTAAACTGATAAGTCTTGAATAAACCTAAGTATTTTTATTAATTCATCCATGTCTTGAATAAACCTAAATATTTATATTAATCCTTCCATGTCATCCCTATTTACAAGTTCCTGGTTTTGAATCGTAGGCTTATACCCATCAGTGCATGTCATTCCGTGGCATTTGTTAATGTTACAAAATAAATGTATGCTTGATCAAATGAAATCATTTTTGTTGTTAATTCCATACTGCCGAGGAATTTTCTTTCTCTTTGCCTTTCTGATGATACAAAAGTCCAGATGTGAATTATCCTCTGTGTGGATAGCCTAAAAAATCAAAGCTGAAACCCCAGAGTATAGAATGAGGAGTAGCCTAGGAAGTTTTTGAAAAATACGCCTTTAAAAATACGCCATTTAAAAAGTATTACATAAAGCCCTGGGAGTTTAACCTAGTGGGAGAATGCTTGCCTAGCATGTACAAAGACCCGGGTTCGATTCCTCAGTACTACATACATAGGGGAAAAAAACCAGAAATGTTGCTATGGCTCAAATGGTAGAGCTCTAGCCTTGAGAAAGCCCAAGGACAGTGCCCAAGCCCTGGACTGGCAAAAAAAAAAAAAAAAAAAAAAAAAAAGGAAAGGATCACATAAAGGTGATTGAAATGAATTGGTTGATTCAGCATCCGAGAACTAAAGACCAAATGCAAGGCACTGGCAGGGTTGTGCAACCTCTTGAAAACACACAGCAATGCTCTTTGAGGCCACTTTACTAGTGCCTAGTAGCCTTTCAAATGATTTTCTTCTTCACATCTCTTCCCAATGACTAAACTCTATGTCTATCTTTCAAAATTTCCCCCTTCAAAATTGACATGAATCATATTTGATTATCTCATGGCAATAAATGATCCAAATGCCATTTCATAATCTTAGAATGTGATATAATATTATCTGATTTGATGTGCTTTTTTTTCAGAACATAGTAATGAAATTCTGATTTTCTTAATCTACATATTTAAAATCTTTAATTACAAAATTAAAAAAATGACAGAACTAAAAAAATAGAAGTTAATAAACTATGCAGAGTTTCTATTTGAGATAAGGCCATATTCTGAGATACAGAAGTTAATTTTTTTTTGTTTGTGCATATAGACTGAATTCAGGGAATGATCACTATCTCTTAGCTTTTTTGCTGAAGGCTGGTGCAATAACCCTCTAGCCACAGCTCAACTTCTGGCTTATTGTTGATTAATTGGGAATAAAAATCCAATTAACTTTCCTGCCTGGGCTGGCCTCAAAGTATGATCCTCTAATTTTAGCCTCCTGACTAGCTAGGATAATATCTATGAGACACTAGCACATCGCTGTAGTTAGAATTTTAAACCATCAATTTAATATTAATTTATTTATTTATTGCCAGTTCTGGGGCTTGAACTCAGGGCTTGAACACTGTCCTTGGGCTTTTTCCTCAAGGTTAGTGCTCTGCCACTTGAGCCACAACACCACTTCCGGCTTTTCTATGTATGTGGTACACAGGAATTGAATTCAGATCTTTGTGCAAGCTAGGCAAGCACTCTACTATTAGGCCAAACACTGGGCCTAAACCCTCATTTTAAAAGGGACACAATTAAACTCCAAGAATATAGTGCTTTATTTTTGGATTTCTATATAAATGAGCACAGGTGTTTTATTCAAATTTTTGCTTTTAGTTTCTTTCCTTCTCTAATCCTTTCATTACTTCAAAGACTATGTAGCTAGTTAACAAAATGTTCTGGACTATATTGGAATATTCAATCATCACCCTTGTTGAACTGAAATCATATTTGTTGAAGGTTACTCAACTTTTCCTTAGTTGAGTCTTCTTTTTACTCAGAAGCAAAGCTGTTAATTGTACTCAGTTTGTTTTATAGTTCTTGTATATACTTCTTGTATATAGTTCTTGTAGTTGCATACTTCTATCAATAAGGTAAAAAGTAAGTAGAATGATGATTCAAGATTTAAAGATGTGTGCTACTAATTTTAAGGGTGCCATAGATACAGTGTTTTGCATAGTTCAGTTGGTTTTCCAGTTCGGATAAGGGAAAAAGTAATTGCATTTTGAATGAAAATCCTCTTTACTTTTCCAATATATATGTCAGCATGCTATGCAGTGAAGGCTGGAGGAGGAAGGAATGGACTCAGCATATTTTCTCACTTTCTGTCAGAATCCCTTTCTTCTAAATGATCCTCATCGACCCAAATCACCTAGCTTCTGCTCACAAGCTTGTCAGATGACTAGACCAGAGATCCTATTTAAAGCAATATGATCCTAGTCTTTTGTGCGGAAACATTTTTAGAGACCAAGATTCTAATGCTGGTTACCTCACAGAGCAACTGACTGAAGGTCTACAGTGTTGAAATCCCCTGACAATTCATAGCGTGTCCCTAGTGTTGTTTAGGACTTTTATCTTCAGTTTTACGAACTCCTTAAATGCCCACTTTATTTTAATTCTAGATATGTAATATTTTATTGCTTACAGTAAAGTGTTTAATTTAGACAATATTGTGCATGACTTCAGACTCTCTGAAAAACTGCAGTATTTTTGTTTGTTTTAGTGTAAAACATTTTTAGAGTTAGCAAACTCATGTATTATAAGAAATAAGTTCAGATTCAAAGACAAAGAATGTGTGTTCTTTTCATATGTGGAAACTAGAATTACTTTATATATGTGTAAGTCAATATTTTGGGGGTCATATGTAAGTATATATAAATGCAGTATGTTCAGGAAATAATTCAAACTGTGAAAGACCTTAAAAGATTTAAGAGTCCAACAAAATAAATACCAGGAAATGGATACTTCGAAACTAGGGTTTAGATCAAGAGAAAGGGGATATTCAAATGAAGAGAGGAAGTAAGGGCAATATAGTCTTAAAATTCCACACAAAACCTACAAAATTAAGAAATTTGAGGGGAGGGGCAGGGTTGGGAAGGATGGAAGAATGACATTGATCAAAATTCATTGTATTCAAAAACTGCTTTGTTACATGGCAACTCCTTTGCACAAATACTTAATGCCAATAAAAATATAATGAAAGCAAAATAACAAGTTCCTTTGTTCTGAACTGTCTCATACATGATACACTGATTTATTTCATCTTCTTGCAAATGAAACCAGGAGACTGTGTGGAAGTAACTACTTTTGTCTCCTTTCCCTTCCTTAGTGCATGAAGTATTAGTCTAAAAGAGAACATTCACAATTCAGACTTTTTCAGTGCAAATGATGTCTCAAGAGGGAGCCCAAACTAGAATATGGGTTTAGGTATGATTTTTTACAAATATTTGATGGTATTCCAATAGTTACAACATCTATTGAAGAATTTGCATGGGACTTTTCCACAAGCATTTGTATTGTCTTTTCAAACTCTGGAGAGAAACATACTGCATATACTCCTGGGAAGTCACAGACACAATTGCTGGTATCTATTGGGACATCCTTTTACATAAGGCAGTTCGCATGAAACCCTTCTTACAATGATACACTGAGGTGTGTTTTAAGGGTGCATTTTAACTTCTTGGGCATTAAATTTAATCAATAACAAGAATCCCAAAGAAACAAATTAGGTACATATAATACTACCTTATTTTGATTAGAGAATTTAAGTGTTCACTATATGAAGAAATGATAAGCCTATGTTTTCATTTCCCTACTGTTTTTCGAATATCTTAGCGATAGATACATTACATGTGAGGAACAACAAATTCCTGCTTCTCAAATCACGAATAAAGGCCAATAGATAATTCTTAATAAATTACAAGGCAGGGAACTTTTAAACTTCGCCTTCAGATATTCTTTTAACAATTTTTATAGTTACTAAAAGGTGACAGAGGGATTGCCGTTGCATCAGGTAAATAAATAGTATATCTTTTTGAATGTCACCCCTTCTCTTGTTCTCTCCCAGTTTTTAACTCATGTTCCCACTCATAAATTGTACAGTTCATTTTCAACATAGTATCTACTGAGTACCATTTCTGCATTTGTTTATTGCAGATATACTTTTGTATCTCTGTGGACAATGTGAAATATACTATGGAGAATTCTAAATACAATTTGCATCATTACTACACAGTACAACATGATGATGCTAAAATTTTTAGTTTCAAAGTAGCACTGCATTCAGAGATTTGTCCTGAGTATTGAGTAGCAAACAGAAAAAGAAAAAAAATTGTAAATTTGTATGTGAGATGTTTTTCACATATTCCCAGGAGAACATATATTTGTGATACAAAAATGTTGGATTGTGGGCCAGTAGTTTGGCCTACCATACACGAAGACCTGGATTCGATTCCTTGGTACAACATACATAGAAAAAGGCAGAAGTGATCTGTGGTAGAGCTCTAGCTCTGAGAAAGCCCAAGGATAGGGTTCAGGCCCTGAGCTCAAGCCCCAGGGCAGGCAAAAAAAAAAAAAGATTGGATTTTGTAATACTTCCAGCAATACAACACTCCATCTAAAATAATTCTAAAATTAGTGATAGGTACATTTCATATATTTCTTACCTATCAAATCCCAACTATATCTATTCTGTAGTGATAAATTTAGGAACTAATGATTAAAAGAAAATGAAAGGGAAGGAAAGAAAAGAAGAGAAAGAATCTCAGTTTCAAAATGCAAATTTACTTAGAGCACTGTTTTGCAATCAGAAGACTTTCTATTTGAATTTAACACAGGACATGTTATTTATATAAAATCTGAAAACTTTACAGAAATGGGATCGTCAGGCTCAAGTTTTCATTTTGTCCACTAGAGTGCACAATTGTGATCTCAGGAACATGACAGATAGGTGTTGATGCTTTTTTAATGTACTTAAAAGAAAAATAATGTTAAAAGCAAATTGCATTTCTTAATTGTCACCGTCCTCTAAATACATGACAAATTGCATGCAAACTAGATTTAATTCACCTTATGCTTTATAGGTACACAAAATGCTTTAAAAACTATTTGAAAAATTTGCCTATATTTTGCTTCCTATTACCAGTATACAACAGACAGAACTTGCTTTATTTTTGCTTCTTTAAAAATGAAATATCCAACAACAATAAAAAGAAAGTCAATGCTTCTAGTTCATGTCAGGTATTTGATGTCCACTTATGACTATAATATTTTCCTTATGATTTAAATAGAAAAGAGATATTTGCTCATTTAAGTTATTCCCCAGTGATCCCCTCCTTTCTGAGAATGAAAATGCATATTGAATTTTATAGATCCAAGAGGGGAAGATAATGCATCTCTTGCAACATAAAAGGGGAAAGAGGAAGAATATATGACTTGTCCCATCGAGCAAATGAATCATAGAAATTAGGATGGGAAGGATCTATTATGGATTGAAGACTATAGCTCAGGGAAAACATAGTTCCACTTATGTTTATTTCAGATTACACTGTTCAGCTTTATACTGTTCTTCCAACAATAGCTCTCTTGTCTCACTTTTCACATCACGCACATCCTCTAATCATCTGTAGGAGATTCTTCTTAAACCCAAATGAGATTTCTTTGAAGCCTAAATTCACACACTAGAATAATTAACTGCATAATTAGTCTAGAATGTGTTTTATATTGTCTTCTATGATACTTTTGTAATCCTTGTCATGTCACTTGACAGAAGCAACCATTGCATCTAATATCCAAGTAGGGAGATTTAAAAAGCTGATTTATCTAGCCATTAGGGAAAATGAAAGGACTAGAGACACTGCTTTCACAGGGGATTAGAATAATAGAGCTGTAGACTATGATTAAGAGTAAGGGTATATACACTTAGGTAAAACTAAGGATTCTTGGAATTATAATTATCATCCAGTGTGGTCACTGAACCTGCGGCAGCTTTATCCTGTGGAACTGGTTAGAAATGCAAATCCTTATGTCTAATCCAGGAATACTGAATCTGAAATTGGACATAAAACCAAATGATCTATATCCGTACAATCCCTCAATAAACTGATAATGCTTACTGGAAATTTAGTATTAATAAGAATGTCTACGGCCAGGAGTTTGGCCTAGTGGTAGAGTGCTTGCTTAGCATGCACAAAGACCCGGGTTCAATTCCTTGGTACCACATACTTAGAAAAAGCCAGAAGTGGTGCTGAGGCTCAAGTGGTAGAGTTCTAGTCTTGAGCAAAAGAAGCTCAAGGATAGTGCACAGGTCCTGACCTTAAGCCCAGGACTGGCAAAAGAAAAAAACAAAAAAACAAAGAATGTCTAAAACTAAAAATAAAAGACCCATGGCTCTACTGATCTATTTTGTTTTTTTTTTATTTTTGCCAGTCCCGAGCTTGAGATCAGGGCCTGAGCACTGTCCTTGATTTTTTTCTCAAGGCTAGAAGTCTACCACTTGAACTACAACACCACTTCTGGCTTTTTCCTACATATGTGGTGGTGAGGTATCAAACTAGGGTCTTCGTGCATACTAGACAAGCATTCTACCACTAGGCCAAACCCCCGACACAACTGTCCTAATTCCTTAATGAGAGGTACGGGTTGATGTGCAAACAAATCAAAGAATTATGCTGTTCAAATAACTATACATGGACATGTAATAAAAATTTGAGGATTAACCAGGAACAAGTGTCTCATGTCTGTAGCCCTAGCTACTCAGGTAGCTGAGATTTCAAGATGGTAGTTCAACACTAGCCTGAGCAAGAAAATCGGTGACACTTTTATCTGCTATGAGTCAGTAAAAGGCTGGAACTTGAGCTTTGACTCAAGTGGTAGAGTTCTAGTCTTGAGCATATTAGTTCAAAGACAATGTCCAGGCCCTGAGTTCAAGTTCAAGGACTGTCCTTCCAATCCCAAGTAAATACTGAAATGGATTTATGAAAGATATAAGTCAGACGTATCTACAAGGTAATGATCAACTGCATTCCATTTGCCTTTCTAGGTATTATTTGTAATCTTACAGACTTAATACAGCTGGTGCTGTAAAATATCTATTTCCATAAGAAAAGATAATGATAACAGTGACTATTTCTCCCAAAATAAAGTCCTTCATATTGTCTATATGACATTTCACAAAATGCATGCTCCACAAAAGGAAACTGTGGTTAGACATATTTCATCTTGCAATTTCTGAGTCATTCCATCTCACAATATTCTGTTTTAAGCCTATCTATGCCTCAGGCCTGTTTTCAATTTAATCTATTAATGCTGAGGTAACATGGAAATTAAAGTGATAAAATGATATGCCTGTTCTTACAGGTATCCTGTGAGCATTTTATTGCCCTAAGAATGAATATGTCAAGAAGCATTGTACAAGTTGAATACCATTATCTGGAAATTTTACTGCAGCAAATAAATGGATGGCATTTGCAGATTATCTTCAGGGAAGCAAAATTCTGCTAAATAGGCAGCAGAAATATACCATGTGTAGTCAATCAGTAATAACAAAGCAAGCAGGCTGACATGTTATTGTATGTAACGAGGAGAAGTTATACCAAAAAAGAATTGTGTAAATTCAGCAAAAGTCAACTGTTCCACTTCTGTCAAAGTTTTAAGCAAGTCATAGTGACATAAGTACTCAAGTTAGAAAAACTGAGTCTGTCGAATAACAGAGGGAAAAAAGAGTATTCCCCAATCTTTCTCTTAAGAAATATGTCTCAATATCAGATGTCAAAAGCAAATTGGGCTTAATTGTGATACTAAAGCCTATGTTAATGAGGAAGAAAGCATGGAAGTACATTTACCATAAGAAAAGTGAGTTATCAGATGCAAAATAATAACTTGATGGGGTGTTGATCCAAATTTATTAATAACTAACTTGGAGAACTTTGAAAATCATTTAACTTCTTTCAGTGTTTTGTTTCATATGTTTGAATAAATAGATCTCTATTGTATGATGTAATTCAGAATAAGCTTAAAAGAATTATTATTTCTAACAAAAATACACTAATATTATATGTTTTTGATTATTAGTATATAGTTTATTAAATTATTTTCTATAAACCCTAAATCTTGCAGACACTGAACTTCCCAGATATTAATTTTGTAATGGTATTGTAAAGATATCCTATTTTCCTTAAAATGTCACAGTATCAGCTCATCATGAGAATACTGACTTGCCAGGAATATCTATAAAAGGGAGAAGAACTAGGAGAAACTCATTATTTCCAGCTTCTAGTGGGTACTCTTCAATATACAAAACTAGGAGAGAGTAATGCCAGAAAATCTTCTGAATAAAGCATACTTCATAGATGCTACTTGGGCATAATAGTAGAAACACCCAGACATATATACACATAAATGTATTCCCCAAAACTTCCATAAGTTCTGGTATTATTTCCTCAAAGGATTTTTCTAAGGGTTTGATGTACTTCTTTCCCTGATTCTTCAATTAGTATAGTCCATCAGTCTTCACGGCGTTCATAGATGTTCTTATGTGTTCTTGACCTGCTAGTTAGTAATCATTAACAGAATTATTTTTCTTTCTCCTAAAAATTATTCAAACTTCCAGTTGATTTTTATTTAAATTTGCAATATAAAATAGTGAGTTGTAGGAATATTTATCATTCTCTTTCTACTTTGAACTTCTTGAGGGGAGGGACCACCTGGTATTAAATTATACACTGATATGAACTGAGCAGTACTTGAATTTTAATTAATTACATGAGAAATGATTGGTAACTTGAATAGCAGACCTGGTAAACTCAGCTAACTAAATAATAAGAAATCCATAAAAGAAAATGATATGTCACATCTTTGTAGATTTTTTTGTTCTCTAAAGAAGGGAAAACATTTATCCCTGATTTGTATAATTCTTCTTTCAGTGAAATTAGCTCTGTTTCACTCAAGATGTTGTGGTTCATTATATGTATAGATATGAACTATGTATATGTATATATATACATATACATAACAAGATCACAAATTCTACAAGCTTAAGTCTCTCCAAGGTGTTCAAGGTATGTTTTTCCTCATTGTTCTTGAAAATATCCTCCTCCTGACCAAAAGGAACTGAGCTTCAGATATATAAAGCAATTAGCCCCAGAAAACCATATGTCTCAAAGCTAAAGTTGCTATTTTTATGGTGTAGGTCAGTGTTCTACATATTAAAACAAAATGTAAAGCTAAAATTATAGCTTCACATAATTACTTTCCTTAAAGTTAGTGTTGATTCAGCCAGTAGCTGACTTAGATTGTAACATTTAATTAAGAAGCAGAGAAATCCAATTAAGTATAAAAAAATGTTTCCAAAATATACACAATCATGTGCTTTGCCTAGAATGCTGTACTATCTCTGTAAATTTTCACGTAGGGTTTTTTCCCTCTAATATTATAATTAAAAATGCTTTGGAGAGACCCAGAAACAAATCTTTTTCCCAGTTTGCACACATTCATTGCCTAAAAACTCAATTCTAATCCGAGGTAACTGGTGCAGAGTTGCACACTGTTAGTCAATGGATCCATGGTTTCTTTCCAGGCCTATAAAAGTCAGATTAAAAAAAAAAAAAAAACTAAAGCAAACACACACACACACACACACACACACACACACACACCATGAAGCTTTGTCATGGTCAGATGCCTTCACTTTTCATGCTTCGAGGCAAGAAATCCATTAGACACTTTTTCCCTGGGAAAGGCCGATTTTATTTGTTTGTACCACTAGACCATTTGATTTTTGATATAGTGTGTGTTCCATTTTCACTAGAAATAATATCCTATTTTTAGCATGATGCATTTGTCCTCTGTGGATTGTGAGAAAATAACCATTGATGAAATGTGCAGCTTTCTCTAGATAGGAAGGTTAATTTTAATTTCCTACCAAAACATACAGTGCTGAATTTTGTAGTTAGAAAGTTGCAAAAGTTCGTAGGTTGGTACCTAGTCAGGCAATGTGTTGTGGCTGGGTGATTCCTTTCTCAATGTCTTCATAGAGAAGATAGAAAGGAAAGCAATGGCAGTGATTTAAAGAATAAAGGAAATGTATCATGACCAATCTCATTTGAGATTGGACTAAGATAACCAATCTCTAATTCAACCAACAGCATTTTTTTTGTGAGTCATGGGGATTGAATTGTGGGCCTGGCACTGTCCTTATCCCTGGAGCCACAGTGCCACTTTACATTTTCTAGTGATTAATTTGAGATAGGAGTCTCACAGTCTTTAGTGGCAGGCTGGCTTTGAACCATGATCCTCAAATCTCAGCCTTTTGAGGAGCTAGGTTTACAAGTGGGAGCCACCACGTGAGCCACTGGCTTCAACCAATATCTTTTTTATTGACTTTTCTTTTGACATCACTTAGATCACAAAGCAAAGTTTCCTCAAGACATCATTTTGAAGGTAAATAAAGTTTTTCATCCCAGTATATTTAGGTTTCTTCATTCTAATACCTCTGAGTGAAAGTATCATTTCTCTTGGAACAGAAAGTGAATGGACTACTAAATGGACTAGATTTTTGAGCCATTGATAGAAGATACCACTTTATTTTCTTAAAAAGAGAGCCTATGTTTCTTGCACATGTCTTTAGAAGGCTACAGTGAAGCATCTTTTAATACCAATACCTTGTCACATTTCAAAATAGAAACCACCATATTTACTTATTTACTCACAAAAAAACCAGTGCCAGATTTAATACCCATTTCAACAGTTTCCTGATTCACGACCATTGCCCTTTCTCTTAAAGAGAGTCTCTAAAGACACTTTACTCATCAAAATCTTTAAATATGCTTTTATTAGTAGGATTCAAAAATGTGCACCTATCACTTATGCGATTCACTTGGACATGCTATTATTTTTCATTACTTGTTGTGGAACCAGCTGAAATGAAATAGCTCAGAAAAATTACTTTCAACATAAAATTTTGTCCTAGGGAGAAGATGTCCTCCGAGGTAATTTTTTCTCTCTGGCTGCATTATGCCTTTGTCTTTAGGTTTTTGTTGTTGTTTGTTTTTTGTTTTTCATTTTTGTTTTAGGCAGAATGAATAACAGCACAACAACAAGCAATCAATGTATTTCCCTGAGTCAGGGATACCCAGGTCACTATCACTGGCATAGTCACTAAACAAAAGCAATTTTATTGTTTGGTTATTATACTTGTGTGATTATTTTTTTTCTAAGTTCTCAGTGACTTTAACCCTACTCTATTTTTACTGCCTTGTATATTCTTAAAGATTTCATAGTAGATTTATCACCTATCATGTACAGAGTTTCTAAATCTTGGAGGAAAACAGACCTTGTAGGAAATCTCACTCCTAACCTTTCACTTTAATGCAAAGTTAGGTTGTTCTGGCAGGGAGAAAAAAAAAATCTAGCTTAGCTTTCATAGTTGTTTTGGAGAGTATTCCTCTCCAAGCCAGCAAAAGAAACTTGGATACTTGGCAGTGCTTATGAGGACTCAGTTGGTGGCACTATTCTCTCCAAGCAAGTATTGAATGAATGCCCCAGGATGAAATTAGGACTGTGGTGCTCGGCAGTGTGAATCATATAAAACAAAAAAGCCAACACCCTATGCCTCCAACCAATTTATAAATCCATGGATTCTTTGGAGGAGTGCAGTGCCATTTACCTCCTGTTACTTCAATTTGGCAAAAGTAGCTCTCTTTCTCGCTCTTTCTTAGCTGGGTTTTTAGAGCCTGTTGTATTGTACAGGAAGAGTAAATAGCTAGAATTATAGTGGTACCTGTTTCTACAGAGCCTAGTAGTTGTTTCTCTCTTTTTTTGCAAAAAAAATTAATTTTATCTGGTTTAAAAAAATACTCTCTCCAATGCTCCAATGTCCTACCTCTTCAATGGAATATTAATGTGATTTACACTTTACTTTTTTTTGTTCAACACAGAAACAAAAGATACAAACAACCAAACATACAAGCAGTGAGAGATTGACAATAAATCTAGGAAATTACACCTAAAACTGACTGCTTTTTATATGTCTGGACTTATGTAGTCATTAAAAATCTAAGAGTCCATAGGGAGGTGCTATATTTAAGAAGACATGAAGATTCAGAGAGTAATTGACTTGGTAAAGGATACAATGTGAAGTCAGAACTCCTAATGATTTTTTTTAATTCAGTTGCTAGTATTCCTATCTCCTACTTCAATGATACATATGGTATAGAGGTAGTGATAATATGAAAATGTTAAAGCTGTCTTTCTGATTGTGGTACTGGTAAACTACCAATATAAAGTTACTGAGCTTGGAATTTAAAATAAGTAGATCTGGTGTTTGTTTGTTTGCTTTTTTAAATAGCTCATTTTAGCATGATGTTGGATCACAATTTTAAATCTTCTGTTCTGATGCTATTATTTTAAATCTTTCTGCTCCGATAACAAAGACTAATATCAACTAGTTCATTAAATTACTAACATTTCCTAGAAGGATTGTCTATTTTTAGAATTGATTCTGCCTTGTGAACAAGGGAATCAGATGTAAGGAAAAACACAGCAGACTAGGAATGAGAACAAATATTCAGTTTGTTTTCTGGCTGACTAAATGTGAAGGAGGGAATGGAAAACCTACCCCTTTATTGACATTTGCTTTATCATCATTAAAAAAATCAAAATAACATCTATTTTACATTCTTCATGGTAAGCAGTATAGAAGATAACTATCCTTTGTTAAAATATTGACAAACTAAGCACTATTGGATCACATATATAGCTACTCAGGAGGCTGAGATCTGAGGATCATTATTGAAAGTCAGCACTGGAAAGAGAGTTTATGAAAAACTAACATACAATTAATCAACAAAAAATCAGAAGTGAAGCTGTGTCTGAAGTGGTAGAGTATTAGCTTTGATCACAAAAGTTCAGGGGTAGCACCCAGGCCCTGAATTCAAATCCCTGTGCAAATACACACACACACACACACACACACACACACACACACACACACACACACTCCAAACATACGATAAATTGATGCAATAGGTCTTTCCTAGTGCTTTGGGCTGGTCTGACTCACACCCTATGCGTTTTTACATATATTTACTTTCATCTATACTATAGGCAAGAACGCCAGAAATGTTGTGCACTCTGCAGATGCAAGGAATTCAACAGGTATGATTGTGTTCAACGACCAGACCTATGTTTCCTTACTTTTCCCCTCCAGCTTTTCTAGGCCAGCACTTAGAAACTGACAGAACTACAAGACCTGCTAATGTACCTTCTACTTTTTCTGCCTATTATCTCTGCTAGAATTGAATCAACACCTCTATTTCTAAGCTGGAGCAGGTGGAAAGGCCAAGAACATTGGAAATAAGCATGAAATGCTATAACAAATGAATTCAAAGTAAAGTTCTTTCTGTTTTTGCTCTTGGTTTAACATGCATGTTGCCTTTGTTTTTCTGGTGTATTACAATGTACTGAACATATCCATGAATTTGGAATAGCTGAAGAAAAATTACTTTGTGTATATGTAGTCTGTCCTTAGATTTATTTCATATTCTAAATATCAAACCAGATTAACAAATATATAATAATATTTGATTATCAACAAAATTGGTTTCTTTGCCTTATTTTGGCTGCTTTTCCCTGTTCAACGCATTGAATTTAAAAGCTTGACTAGATTCTATGAACCCACAGCCTCTTCATGAAATTGCTTTTATAGTTTTGCTTAGACTTGTAGCATTCAATAACTTCCTTTTATCTGACTGGGAAGGAAGATAAGGTATCTTTCCTGAGGGGATGAATAAAGATAAGCAGATCTGGTAACCCAAATTGGAAAAAAAAAAAACCAAAAAAAACCAGATTGTAAGAAAGCGAGAAGGTCAGGGAGGCCTGTTTGTAAGCAAAACCTGGATGAGAACATGCTCCCTTTGTGACACATAGCTGCAGTCCTAAGCATGGAACACCTGCAGGAATTGTGCCATTAACATAACCCCTTCCTGGTTTGTGATGCTGCACTATGCCAAGCTCTCTATTGAAATTGGCCCTTTTCCTCCAGACACCTTTCCAAACTCCTTGACCATTTGTCAGTTGTGAATTGCTTTGGTGGAGTTGCTCCCAGGATTTCTCTGGAGGGAAAGGTATTTTCCATTTTCTCCCCAAACCAGATGCCGTTATTCAGAATTATAATGTGCCTGTCTGGCAGGTTTTTGACCAGGTGGCTTAGTATGAAACCTAATCATCCATTAAGACTCTGCCTTTGACCCTAATAAAATAAGATTCCAATTTTTCTAATTAAATGTGAAGAGAAAAAGAATTCCTATGTTTTTCAGGAGATAATGAGTCACGCTTTCCGTTTCAGGAACATGAGACAGAAATCAGTTCAAATTAAGAATCAGAAATCCTACCCCTTGACACTTATGACATCTCCTGATAAATAAATACATTGGTATATTTCAGTGAAGCATATCTTATTGGCTTCAAATCTCTCTATTGAAATTATCAATTCTTACTAAGTAGTGTGTTAAAGTAAGGCATTTTATGAGTTTAGACTGCAGATCACTAATGTCAAAAACATGCAGCATACAATAGACATGTAATATGAATGATGCTCTAGGTAAGTTTTTGAAAATATGTCCATTCCATAGTCCACCTTTGGTTCTATCCACATACTTATTTCTAGGCTAGGATAAAACCTGGTAAGTCAGATTTTATGATGTGAAGCTTGGGAATGGGAAATATTAGTTATAACAACACAAAGGTGATTTATTCTTTGCTAAGTTTTAAAAAATCCTGCTTTGAGAGTAATTTATGAGGAAATTATGCAGAGAGAGGAAAGTAGCTTGTATATTGTCTTCTCTAGTTCAGGCCTCACACTCTCACTGTCCATCTCTGCCTCTATCCACCCACATATGTCCATTGTACCAATTCTGTCCTTTCACAGCTTTCTAAACATCTAAATTCCCTCCTTTTATGGTTGATGAAGCTATTTGCTTCATCAATGATGTGTAAATTTGACATTTGTCCCCACAATGCTATGATAGTAGAACTAAGCAATTACCATTATAGTGGCAATCTGGTCTGTCACTGATGGGAGGAAAGAGAGATTAAAACAATTCAAGAGACAATATGCAAAATGCCAAGAGAGGCATTTGTAAACAATCCTGCTTACCCTAATATAAAACCCAGACACATATAAAGTATTTATAGTTAGTATATACACAGCTTAGCACACACTTATAGTTCTCTTTTCTTACAACTGAGTGGGCACATAAGCAACCACTCAGTAGCAACAAGCACACACAACAGCCAAATCTTAGTAGCTGGTTATATAAAGAAAGAAAGAAAAAGCAACAAATTCCTCCAATTTACTTATACAAATCTCTTGTTAACTGTTTACTCCTTAAGAGTCACTATGCATAGGTATATACCTACAAAGATGATAGCTTGAGAAGCAGGTGAAAATGAATCAGTTCGCAGGGGAAAAGCTCACTAATATTCGCTGAGTCATGTAGCTAAACAAAACATTGCTAATTGTAAGAGATATTGAAAGCAATTATCCATGATATAATTACAAAAATGACAAATCTATGATTTTCCCCACTAAATCCATAGCCTAACCTTATAGTAAAATATCAGATATAATTAACTTGTCAGAAATATCCCAAGTGAAAGACATTTTTCAGCATACCTGACTAGCTTTCCTTACATTGTATAGAATCAAAACCTAAGAATTGGAAGCTGTGAGGACAGAAATAAAAGTGGTAGCCTCTGTAGTAACCTAGGACAGAGAAAGAGCTTTAAGTAAAAAGGACAGAAGGAAGGAAGGAAGGAGGTAGGGAGGGAGGGAGGAGGCGAAGGAAAGGCAGGGAAGGATGGAGGAAGGGGGGGAAGAGAGAGAGAGAGAGAGAGAGAGAGAGAGAGAGAGAGAGAGAGAGAGAGAGACAGACAGACAGACAGACAGACAGACAGACAGACAGAGACAGAGAGAAAGAGACAGAGAGTTCTAAAAGCCAGACATAGTGGTACATGGCTATAATGCTAGCAATTAATGGTTAAGGATGACAGGTTTTAAGTTAGAGACCAGCCTAACATTTATAGTGAATTCAAGGCTAGTTTGTCTTATGTAGAAAGATCCTGTCTTGACCATAACAGTAATAATCAAAGATACCAAAATAAACATGATTCTAATAAAAGAGATTGAAAGTCAAGTAGTAAAACATTTGCTTGATTTGTCCCAATTCTCTAATCTGGATAGCGGCAACTTGTTATTGGGAGACTAGTTTCTCTGATTGTGAGTTTGGTGTTTTCTCACTATAAGACAGGAAGTCCCATCAATCTACACCTGGCAGTGACAGCTTCCAGGGTTGACCACTGTCAATAGTGGAGGATCTCTGGGAGCTCTTATTGGCCAACTTATTGAATTTGACCCTATACAGGATTTATACTCCTTTCCATTTAGTGACTGTTGAAGTCAAGTGGGAGGGGAAACACTGTATTTTGTTCACAAGAGTTTTGAATGACTTTTTCACAATTTTGGTTTTTATAGACTTTAACTTCAACAATCTTTATGTGCTAATATCTTTTAAAATTAGCATAGCTAAACAATGGAATAAAGGAGAATTCTTAATATTCTCTGTATGAAAGTGAAGCATCCTTTCACTTTCAAGCATTGTGCAGAGTGAAACATCCCCTTGTGCTTGTAATCATAGAATTTGCAAAATCTTATGGTGAGGAGCTCAGTGTAGACATTTTAGGCATTTGCCACTGTAGAAGGTATTCAAATGACCTTTATGGTTCTGCTCAATGTTTATTGGAGTGCACTGTGCCATTAGAAAATTTCTGGCTGTTCTCACTGGCTGGCTTATGTGCCATTTGAAAACATTAGCCAAGTTGGCTTCTTCCTCATCTCTGCAGGTTCCTACGGCCGTCTGAGAACATTTAGATAACTACAGTATCCACAGTAATGCAAAATAGCTTACAGGTTTTCAGGCCAAATCCCAAAGCATTGCCATATCTAGAAAATAAAATGGAAGAATGTGTCGCATTCCCGGCCCTTTTTATGTATCACCCTATTCAGGGTGCTATGTCTCTGCCTGGATTTCTGGAACATAGAATCGTGAAAGAGAAATAGTTTGTTGACACCTTTAAATTTGTGGGGCTTTTTCATCAGCTTTAATTTTTAAAAGTAGTTTTGTTAGCTTTAAATAGTTGCACTGAAGTTGCTATTCACAAAAGCCCTTTACAAATACAGTGCATCTTGATCAGTGTCATTCAATTCAACATTTTTACCCACGCCTCCTGACTCACTCCTTCTCTCATTTTTAATTTGGGGTTATATGTTGATTTTTCTGCCATTTAAAAAAGTGATTTAGATAGATAGATATAGACTATAGATATAGCATCTTGGGAAAAAAACTAAATTAAGTGAATTAGGCCAGACCCAGAAAAACAGGTTGCTGGGTTTCCCTCATTTGTGGTAACTAGAATGTGCCTCTAAATCTAGAAGTGAACACTCTGGGTGGTATGCAGTGGGATACAAATAAATTAATAAAAGTGTAATAAACTGTATGGTGAGTGCGAATAGTATAGTTTGTTTAAAAAGACTATGTCAAAGCCCAGCAAAATAAGCACCAGGGAATAGATACTTGCACAATGGAAGAGTGGGGCCAAAGGAAGAAGGCTAGAAAAATAGGATACAGGCAAGAAAAAAGTGTATGTATCACAGAATTGAGAAATATAAAGGAAGGAGTGGGTTGAATGGGAGTGAAGGTGTTAAAGTGATGACACAGGTCAAAATTGTGAGGCTTTGAGAGTGCTTCGGATGCTTTTCATTTCTTTATTAGTAAAGAAATAGATTGCAAAAGTATTGCCCAGTTTCATGTCATTGTGTTGTTTCTCTGAACCATTAAGGCAAATTCAAGAATTACAAATTAAGATAATCAGTTTTTGAGTTTAGTGTGAAATCCTTCTGATCTGCTATGATTTAGAGAGAAAAAAATAGAGTGAGCTTTGGTGACTGTCCTTTGCATGGTGTACATTATGCTTACCATTTAGAACCAAGTTAGTGGTTACGATAAGAGAAATAAAGAACCCACGAGATATGTGCATCGCATCAGTCTGAAGTCATTTGAATCATTGAAATATATGTGCTATATGAGGCTCCACATTCATCCCCAACACGATTGGGGACATTGATTCCTTACTGTCCTTGAGAGACCTTTTGTTTTTCCCAATAGGTTTGAGACATGCTATGTAGTCAAATGATTTATGTTCATTTCCATTATTTTCTATAACTGAGTACAAGAAGAAAAGGAAGGAGGAAAAATAAAACAGAACAAATTGCAAATGAAGAAATTCCTTTTCTGATATAGGCTAAGTGGACTTTGTGGAGAAATAAACCTTTGATTCAAACTCTGATACAGAAATAGAATTAAGATTGCCAGTGGATTACATTATGTATTCATTTCTACCAAGGGTAAAGAGACAGTAAAATAGGATTTGTTTTCAATAATTTCAATAACTTACATTTTACTTTTACAAATCAACAAGATAAGATGAAAAATTAAAAGTGATATTAAAGTCCCTATAAGCCCATGATAGAAAAGCTAAAGTGCTTTTTTTAAAAAAATATTACATACTCATTTATTTATTTTCTGTTGCACTTACCATCTTATGATTATGAGAAGTTTCATTAGATTTTTTAAAACTAATATATCACAGTTCCTGAACAGGACTTGGTACATTAGAACCTCAATAATTATTTACTGAATGATTAAACTATGCATCTTATTGGTCTCTTATTCAGATGAGGTCAGATTCTTCCTTATTGAGATGAGGTGAGGTTGACTATGCAGGGATAAGGTGAGATTAGACAAAAAAAATTAGATTTTGGGGTCTGTATTAAATACTAGGCATATACACTGAACAAGTGAGACATGTAAAAAGACATGCAGCTTGGTCATTGTAATGTCAATAATCCAAGATGACTATTTCAACCTTCACATACTGTTCATGTAGCTATCATTCATGTGTTTGTCCACAGATACTTTAAAATCTCCACAATGATTGTTTTCTCTTCGTTGAATGGGAAAGACCTACACATTTCACAGATAGGCATGATGAAATGCTTTCAAGGTCCTAATATCTTAAGGTTACAAATAGCTATATGTAGTCCTACTTATTCTTCTACTTACTGTTGGGATCTTTAAATATTTTGACTAGATGACTGGTATCTTTAGGAGGTGATTGGTTTTCTAGTCAGTCCTTAATTATCTAGATGAGTATCTTTATATCACTACTTCCTAAAATGGCCATGTAAACTTGTCACTCATCTAGGTGAGAGACACTAGCTCATTCTTGCATTCCTTCCTATATCCTAAGTACTCAGAAGGCTAGGTGAGGGGTATTGTGATTCAAGGCTAGCTTGAGTATACATTTGAGATCCCTCTTCTCAACTTATAAACAGATGAAGTGTTACAACCTGTCTTTCCAGCTATCTGGAGGCTGAAATCAGAATGGTCTTGGTTCCACGACAGCTAAGGCAGAAAAACTTCAATGAAAGAGACATATCAGTGGATAGAAATTCTAATGGGAAGCATTAAATAGATGTATTGATCTTCATGTTCATGCCTAGGAAAAACGCAAGACCTCATTTTAATATAACCAAGGCAAAGAAGTTTTGGAGGCATAATTCAATAGTACAGAGCCTATCTAGCAAGTATACAACTCTGTGTGCAAATTTCCGTAGAATCAAAACTAAAAATATATCCATCCACAATTGTCTTTTTGGTAACTTTAAGAAAAACATTGCTTTTTTTGGAATTTGTGCTCATTATTTCTTATTCATTTTTCTGTAAAATATCTGCTTCTTCTTCCAGGTGTTAATTCTTTAAACATTTTAGAAACAGTTTTATTATTTTTCTCCCTACATATTTCCTTCATGCAATGTTAAATATAAGATATGGCTTTTAGAATCCTTGCCATCTGGTTAGCTTTTTCTGAATCTTTTCTGGTTGAGAATTACTTAGTTAAAATCTGTTTCTAATCACCAGCAAGAGTAGTGGTTTTCTTTGCTGTTATTATTGAAATTTAAATAACATGTATCTGAACATCTTTCAGAACTTTGTCTTCTGGATTCATGTTCACTTAGGTTTTAAACCTCAAAATGTTCTCTTAAGAGATTAAACTACTATATTGCTATCTCTCTTTCTAAGCCAGCTCTCAATGCCAATTTCTGGAAGGAAAAATGGCACCAGCAAGCTCCCCACTCTGTTTCCCACTTAAGAGTATGTCTTACTATCTGATAAGCACTGATCTGATCTAGGCAGACATGCCATTATAGCTATTCTAATGGGTTTATTCTTCCAGATGGCAAACTCGTGCTTGGCCTGCATGCAGGGACTGCACTAAAAGAAATGGTAACACATGGTGCGACTCCTTTTAAATCCAACTATGCACTGGTAGCCTGAAATTCCAAGGCCATGCAAGGCTAATTTGCTTCTCTGGGGCATCCTGGCAGGAGATGGTTGAGAATCAAGATCCTTTGTTTTACACATCATTCTTTTGCTTTCTATGCCTGATTCAGTGCTGAGCACTGGAATTTAATTCTTTACTGGCTGCTATTTATCTGATTTTTGGATTAGATGCAGTGTACTGACAATAACCCTGGTTTTCTTAACTCCAATTGCTTTATCTATTCAAATAAAGCTCTCCTGTAGCTATAGTCCTTTTGGTAATGTCAGTCATTCAGATAAGTTGGTCTTCCTACTTTAAGATTTCTTTCACCAATCTTTGAGAGGTACAATCAACAAATGCAAAGCCATTCTGATACCAAACTGCAAAAAATGAGTTTATTGTTATTCACCTCAGATGACATGGATTGCACACAAATATTTACTATGAATAACTACCAGCTAATACATAAATAAATCAGAACCTAGAAGATAATTCAATCCTGAATTATTATTTTATCTCCTGCCTGGTTTGAGCCATCAGTTCCCAAGAGATGACACTGCCAAATCTGTGGGCAGAATAAGCAAGGGATTGTGTGACAAAAGAGAGCACCACTTAAGAGACAAAAATTAGAAACAGGGGAGACAGAAAGAATTCTGCTAATGGTCTGAGTAAAACACAAATGCAAACAAAAAGAGCACAGATTTAAATAAGTGAGGGAAACTCTCTGAAGCAGCCTGATAGCCCATCTTCTGATGGAAGCTAGTTACAAATCAACAACATTACAGCTGGTAGCATAGAATAGCAAAACAGTTCACAGGAAAGGAAAATCAGACAGGAGCAGGAAGCCCAAAATAGAAGTAGAAATAATGACAATTTTACTGCAGGACAGAATCCTATATCTCCTTTATTAGAGGAAACATGCATGTATAATTGTGTGCAGAGGATATATAATACACAACTCAATGGTATTCAAACCACCTGTCAGAGTTACACATTCATCCAATCAGCATGCAAAGTGAGAAGTAGAACTATTAGGACTGCATTAGAAAAAAATTGGAAGGATAAGAAATGTGAGTATAACATTCATAAACCGCCTAAACTCCCAAACCTTGCCACAGAATAATCTCACATTTTTTTTTTGCCAGTCCTGGGCTTGAGCTCAGGACCTGAGCACTGTCCTTGGACTTTCTCAAGGCTAGAGTTCTGCCACTTGAGCCTCAGCACCACTTCTGTCTTTTTGCTATGTATGTGGTACTGAAGAATCAAACCCTGGTCTTCGTGCATGCTAGGCAAGCATTCTACCACTAGGCCAAACTCCCGGCCCACTCACAATTTTTTTTTTTTTTTTTGCCAGTCCTGAGCCTTGAACTGAAGGCCTGAACACTGTCCTTGGACTTTTTCAAGGCTAGAGCTCTACCACTTGAGCCTACAGCACCACTTCTGGCTCTTTCTATGTGTGTGCTACAGAGGAATTGAATCTGGGTCTTTGTGCATGCTAGGCAAGCACTCTACCACTAGGCCACAATCTTGTCCCTAATCTCATATTTTTTATATGTATAAAAATTATTGGGGACCAAGACATGAGAAAGGGTATCAATGTTTGTGAAGTAATGCACCTTCTATCTGGTGAATATAATGTAACCCTTCTATTAATTACAATAAAACATATGAAAAAAATAAATGGTTTAAATGGAGAAAGATATTAAAAAAATTATTGGAGAAAGCATGTTATGCATATCATCCAAAATAATTGGCTTTGCCCTCTCTCAATATGGACTTCGGAACAAAATCTAATATCATACAAATTATAGATGTATATATGCATATTTATACATATTTATATTTTGTAACTTATGTCATGCATAAAATACATTATCCATATTGAATTCAAAGTTATAATAATGATACATTTCTTGTCTGTATAGTATTCCCAATATTATAATCATAACACATTGGGGTAATGATACAACTGGAATGTTGTATTGTTGAAAATTATACATTTTGCATGCTATAAATTCATTTCTTAATGAGTTAGAATTATTTTTATTGATGTAAATATTTTAAACACACTGGGAGATATCAAAACAAATGGTTACATTATAATGATAAAAAATATTACCATATTTCTATTTTCCTCTCACCTTAGGATCTATGATTTCCTGTTTTATAAGATGACACTTGTAACTTGGAACTGTATTGTATATTTTAGTTACATTAGTTGTAGAAAATATCCTCTAATAATTTTGCTATTTCTTTATCATGTTTTGCAATCTATTTTCTTTTTATAGCGTCAGTGTTAGTAAAAAACAAGACAAATGATCATGTTTCAGAATACTCCTTTTTAAGAGATAGTAAGCTTGAATTATACCGAATTTAAAAATCCTTAGTCAATGCATTTCAAAATAATATTATTGCATCATAACAGTATATTGTTTATGGTTTTATTAAGAGTCAAATTAATATTCCAATGATTTGTCATAAAGATTGAGCCAATTAAAATATAAAAGTGAGTGTGTCCCATCAGAGTTTACATGCTATGTTCGCATCCCTGTGTACAGGAAGTGGATCCTGTGGGAACTAGTTAGGACATGAGGGCAGAGCCTACTTGAATGTGACCAGTAGCCTTGTCAAAGAGACAGCATTGAGTTGCCTTGTCATTTCCAGCAAGAAGATGATGGTGTGCACAACAGAAGCAGTACATCACCAAACCTGTGTCGACTTCCTGACTATGCAACTGTGACAGACTCAATGCTGTTGTTTGTACGTAATTTATTATTTTAAACTTATCTTTGTACTCAGAAGAAATCATATGAAGTGAAGTAAGCCAGACTCAAAGGAACATAGGCTCAGTGGTTTTCCTCCTTTGTCATAAACAATAGAAACCTTGGGCTCTTCTAGCAAAGATTTAAATAGAGCAAAACCTAGATACATATGGCCATATAGAATGATGCCAAATGAAAGGACCTCCAGGTTATAAAAACAAAAGCCATATAATGAGTGATTGTTGTCCTTAATGTACTATGTTATCTCTCATCTCTTCTGCTGTCCCTTGGTTATCTCATATTATTTCAGTATTTTACCTTGTTGTCTGATATATTGTATATATGCTTATTTGATTATTTGAAATCGGATAGGGAAGGAGGGAAAACAAGATGAGGGGTGGAGCTGGGGGGAGGAAAATGAGGACCAAGACATGAGAAAGGGTGTCAATGTTTGTGAAGTAATGTACCTTCTGTCTGGTGAATATAATGTAATCCTTCTATTAATTACAATTACAATAAAATATATGGAAAAAATTAAAAATTATCTGTTTTTCTCCTGTATCTACAATGCACCAGTTAACAAAGTCAAATAAAATAACAACAGTGAAATAACCACAGCTAGGAGGGGGACAAAAAAGAAAAGAATAGTACATTAAAAATAACAACCACAAAAAGAGCTCTTGTTTCCATATACTGGAGTTCATTTCACTGAGCATCATCTTATATGCTCACCTGTACATGGGTATTGAGCAATTGTGGTCCTTGACTAAGAAAATCCTAGATGCACTTTAATTATTACAAATGAAACATGGGAGGAGATGATGATGTCCAACAAGATATGAACTCACTATATGTAACTGTAACCCCTCTGTACAGCACCCTAAATATAAAATGTTTAAAAAAGCAAATGTGTTTCATTCAAACAAGTATGAGGAAAGTTTTTTTAAAAAAATCTTTAATTAGTTGTTCACAGGTGTTTGAATACTTCAGTTGTTTATAAACCACTCAGTCTTGCTATTTGTAGCAGAGATTGCTACAGTTGTACAATTATATTTTGCTAAATGGAAATATTTTTCCTTTTGCCAGTTCTTTGGAGTAATAATGAATATTCCAAGTTGGCCATCTCAATTTGAATTTTCTACCTTTATGTCACAAGAATGGCTAACTTCTTATGCATTAGTGAATATGCCTATCCCAGAAAGTATGACATGATTATCACAAGTGTATTTTATAAATAAAGTGAAAACTATATTTGGATAACCCAAGGATATATGAGAAGGAAATTTAGTATTCAACAGAAATGAACGGAATATGAGAATTATATCCCTGTAACAAATTACATTTTTTTATTGCATTGATTGGTCAGATTTGACCTGTGGCAGTAGGACAGCTAGAGTTGATCAGGACTCACAACAAGTAATGAAAAAACAAGCATTTAAAAAAGTTGCTAATTTGTTCTATGCCTGTGATCATATTGTGTGCTACTTAGTTATAAAAATATTCAGTAATTATATCAACAATTACTTTGTAAGTGTAGCTACTGTTTCTAAAGTACATACCTACATAGTTTTATATTTATATAGTTATCTAGTATGCCTGTAGTTTCTTTCTCCTCTTCTCTCTTCCTTTCTTCACTCTTCTTCACTTTCTTCATCCCTCCACTCTCTTCTCTTCTTGATGAAATAGGGTATTTTTATGTAACACAAGCTGGCCTCAAACTAATAATCCTATTGCCTCATCATCTCATGTGACATGTTTACAATGATACACTACCTTGCAAATGGAAGAAAATATATCATTTTTTATCTTCAGATAATATAAAGGCTAGTATTGTTTCAGATGTTTGATTTCCTTTCCTAACATAAGCTTAGCAATTTTATTGGTTAAATTATTACAGGAACTGAAGAAAATATAGGACTCAATGCTATTAGTAAAACTATGGGAAATGGAAAATGAGTATTAAAAACTGCATTTATCATACATTAAAATATCACTAACTCACTTATAGCTCACTCATATAATGATTTATTTTCATTACTATAAATTATTTATCAAGATTTTTAGAGATTAACATTATTTTCCTCAAAACTATTTCTAACTGGACATAACATTTAATTTTGCTTTCAAGAATCTAGTAACATCTTCTTTTTTCTTTCGTTCCAGTCCTGGGACTTGAACTAAGGACCTGAGCACTGTCTCAGATTTTTGCTCAAGGCTACTACTAAGCCACAGCTCTACTTCTGTATTTGTCTTTATTATTAATAATAAGTATAATGCTCATTTTGAGAATATATTTCAAAATTTTTATTTGATATGGGTGATATAAAAACATTGGAGTCAATGATGTTTAGGTAATCAGTTAATTTGCAGTTTTGATTAATATAATTGAGCCAGAGGAAAATTACGAAAAAATGTTGATTACATTATGAACCTGGTCAAAATAATTTTAATGATAAAAGATTCTTTGTGTGAAAGATTAATAGGCTATTTATGACTGTCAAAATATTTTAAAATAACTTCAAATTGTTATAGCATTCAAGAACTAAGCCAGTAGTACAAGATATCTTGAGAAATAAATGTAGAGATGGGATATATTGTAGCTTCTTAGTGAAGGCTCAGGAAGCAAGAAATAGAGTAAAAAACTTAAAGACAGTAACTAGAGTGCATTGCTTATGTACATCCGTATTGTGCCATTCACCTCACCACCCATGTGAAGAGTCCTATCTTTTGCTTAGCAGCTTCTCCTCAGATGGAAACAGAAGACAGGTGACAGTATCAGCTTATTCTCTAATATTCAGGCAAGGACATTTGGCTTCATCCATTTTCCCAAGGGGTTATAAAAGGTTTCCAAGCATGTTTGAGGGTGGCATGTAGAATTCTCAACCTTTGCTCTTCAAATCTCTCTGCTTCATGAAATCTGAAATGCAGCTAATGAGTTATAAACCTTATCCATTTGTAGATGTCTATTAAGCAACCAGTAATTGTCTAACTTCATGTCTATATGACCCAGTCAACTTCCTCATGTTGAAATCAGTTACTAAGATTACAGAAAATCACTGCAGAAAATGATGTGACTATCGATGGATAAAAATCAGCACAGCCTTAGAATATTGGACACTTAAAAAGTGGTGAATTTCGTTAGGGAAAACACGGGAAATCTAAAAAGAAATGTCTAAAATGAATATTTCCTGGGAAAGGGTGCTCCAACTTTACTTAAAATTTTAAATAGACCTCATTCTTTCTATAAAATAGTATACAACAAATAACAACCAACTACAACACCTGTTTGCTTCAGTATGTTGCAATTTGTCCACTAAAACCTCACACAGCAATCTTCTGCCTTTTCAATCATTCTAACTGCCACTAATAGAAAACGTCCCATATTTTGCTTTTTGGTCATTTAATTGGTAGGGCAGATTATTATTTTTGTCAGTAATAGAAATAAGAAAGCAAATCCATTTCATACCAAACAGATCTTCAAATCTCTTCAAATTGCTTAAAATCTCTCTTGACCACATATCTCCAATTGTTAAGAGCTTGAAAAAGTACTTCTAATGGCACTACACTTATTTATAAGTCAAATGAGTTAAACATATAAAACTTATGTACATCTTGTGTTTGTTTTTTTGCCAGTCCTGAGGCTTGAACTCAGGGTCTGGACTGTGTCCCTAAGTCTATCTGCTCAAGACTAGTGCTCTGCCACTTAAACTTCCAGTTTTTTCTGATTAGGAGATAGGAATCTCATGGACTTTCCTGCCAGGTCTGGCTTGAAACTGTGATCCTCAGATCACAGCCTCTTAAACCAGTAGGATTATAGATGTAAGCCACTGGTGCCCAGCCGACATACTGCTTTTTATATAATATTAACAGGAAATTTCTTAGACCTGAGCAGTACTATGCATTTGCAAATGAATTAATGTGTGATGAATTTTTTTAACATAACTAAGAAAAAAACCAATAAACCAATCAACACATAATGCTTGTTTGTATCCAGAAGTTGTTTGAAGCCATTTTTCCCAGAAATTGAACAATAATGTGATGTACATATTAAAGAGTGAGTAAAAAGCTACCTTTTAACAAAAATTTATAAACCCATAAATGCTTATTGCTGTGTTTTCATACTTAAAATTATTCTCCCAATTGTAAATGCTTTATATTTACTGTGGCTTAATAGTAGTAATAAGATAGAATTTAGACTACTAAAATGTGAATTTACATAAAAATAATACCTACAAGTATTATTACCAGATTTTTCCAATAATGCTAAGTATTTCTTTTATAGTTTCTATTGAAGGTATGGGCAAAATTTATCCTGAATGTTGATCCTTCAGAGTCTAGTTTGTATAAGATAGTACTATAATGATCACTTCCTAACAAACCTGGGAAGAATGTTGCTAGGCAGGGAGAGAGCAGGAAGAATCTCACTAACACTAAGAGACTAATATTGTAATAACTGATCATCTGCAGTGCCATGAGAACACTCCAAAATTATCTCTTCATGCAACCCCACAGGAAATTAACTGTTCATCTTGCTTTGTAGGTAGAAATGGGTGATCCAACATTTTATAACTGAGTGTACTCATAGAAAATGACTGCTTAGCATTGCAACAATTATTATGAGGTAAGCACTTGGCACCACTCTAAAAGCACACAAGCATTTACTGTAAGGAAAGAGGAAACATCAAGATAGCTGTATCTAAAGTGTTCAATGCTGTGAAAGACTTTCATAAAGTTGTGATTTCAAAATAATAACTTTGAAATAAATTTAATCATTTTGCAGGCTACAAATTCAGCCTTCAGGTAAAGGACAAATTCTTTTCAAGATACAATTGAATCTATTTTGACTATAAGTCCGAATATTTTATATAGGATGAATTTCTCTGATATTAACTGATATTAACAGCTAATTCACAACTTATAGTTTAGCTGTTCTTCCACTCATTCATTTACATGCACAACTAATATTAATAGTAACTAGTTACAATAACCACTTAAATATTTAATGTTTAGAATAGTCTTTTTTTCTGCTGTAAATTTATTAAATATGATTATATCAGTATGGCAACACACAAAATAAATCTATACTAAACAGAGTACTTCATGCCAGTAGGCCAAATATACTCCTCAGAGTTTCCACAGAAAAAAATCTAATTGAATTTCTAGCCATGATATAAAACCTGAGTCTTGTTCTGTAAAATATTTCTACAATATGTAAGACCTTTATGACTGCCGACCAAGTAAACTTCCTCTGATATGTGGCCAGAGGGTAGACAAAAAAAGATGTATACATTCTATGTATACATCTTAAAGGATAAAGATGAAGAAAGGAAAATATGACTCCACTAGGAAAACGGAGGTCGGTATACTCACGGCTATATTTAGTGATTAATTGAACCATGAACTACTATTGTAGTACTTAAAGAGCATTTTCATGACTTAGACAGCAGTAATCAATGAAGCATCCAAGAGATGAATCGTACAGCAGCACTCTTTCCCTCTCAATGATAGATACTGAGCTCACTCTTGATTAAAAGGACATTAATTGAGGCTAAGTAGAACAAGCGTGTATGAAACTATGACAAAAACGTTACTAAGGAAAGATGATATTTTCTTAGATATTCAAGCAAGCTAAATACCTTTAATAACTCCCAAACTTTATTATTTTTTCCATATAATTTTTATTGTAATTAATAGAAGGGTTACATTGCATTCGCCAGATGGAAGGTGCATTACTTCACATACATTGATACCCTTTCTCATGTCTTGGTCCCCATTTCCCTCCCCCCACCCCCACCCTCATCTTGTTTTCCCCCCTTTCCTATCCAATTTCAAATAACCAAATACGCATATATCCAATATATCAGATAACAAAGTGAAATACTGTAACAATATGTGATAACCAAGGGAAAGCAAAAGAGATGAGAGATAACATAGTACATTAAAGACAACAATCACTCATTTTGTTTCTATATCCTAGAGGTCCTTTCACTTAGCGTCATACTGTATAGCCTTATATATCTAGGTTTTGCTCCATTGCAAATCTCTGCTAGAAGAGTCCAAGGTTTCTACTGATTATGGCAAATGAGGGAAACCATTGTAACTCCCCCACTTTAAAGAAAAGTAAAACGATCTGTTTTGTAGTCTACTAAGTGTAATCTAGGTAGTGGGGATGGGAACTCATAGAAGAGGTTTTTTAGTTGAAGAACCTTTAACTTTATGATTGTATGAACAATTAACCTTGTATTTAATATGAAGCAAAGCTAATTATTATTAGAGGTGCCAAAATTCACAAGATGCCCATTCATTCATTATCAATTTGAATCAAATCTCATCCACCAAGAAATAGACTAAATAAAATACATTTCATTTAATGATTGTGTAATATATTTTTAAACACATCACAGGGCGATTAGTGTTATATATTGCAAGGGACCTTTGGCTTATCATAAATTTCTTAATGCGATACAAATTATCTATGCACCATAAAACATGTATAATCCTAAAAAGTATTTTCATTTTGTTAAAAAGCTATAGAAAATTGAATCAGTAGGAATAAATTACATACTTTTTCTGAAATAGGACATGATAACTAAATGAGCAGGAAATAATGCTATGTAGTCTTCTATTCCTGACTTGAGTCACTGTTGTCACATACAATTTCTATAACATTCTTATTTCTTATAAAAATAAAACACAGCTGTTTCATTACTTGAGGGAAAAATTTCAATGAGCCATAGTAAAATTATATAGACTATATATAACATTATATAAGGATAGAATTGGTATTTCAGATTTATGAGGTACTTGATTACTAATATTAATTATCACACAGTTTGAATTTCTTCATTTAGTGTTTCATTAAATGGAAACAATCAATTTTGCCTGTCTGGTAAAATTGAAATTTCCAAGTAATTATTTGAAAGTGTTTCATTGAGAAAAGTTAATTATTATAGAAACTACATTTTTTTTTTGCCAGTCCTGGGCTCAGGGTCTGAGCACTGTCCTTGGACTTTCTCAAGGCTAGAACTCTACCACTTGAGCCTCAGCACCACTTCTGGCTTTTTTCTATGTATGTGGTACCAAGGAATCGAACCCAGGTCTTCATGCATGCTAGGCAAGCACTTTAACCACTAGGCCAAACTCCCAGCCTAGAAACTACATTTTAAATGTATCTCTTTATAGAACCATTTAGCACGGATATGTTCAGAATTAGAAATTAATTCTGAAATTGTTTTGAAGATTATAGTATGTAGAGTAATATGAAAAATATGTCATTTCAATTTCAATTGAAAAATACTAATATACATATAAGGTATATGCTTATTTTGGTTGGTATAAATAATAACACAAACACTTTCAAATTATTTTTAATTAATTGAAATTATTATTTGGAATTGTAAGCCATTTTACAATTAGAATATATAAAAATTTATCAAGTAATTTTGGATATCTTTTAGAATAATTAATCTGAAGATTTTTCTAGAGATGAGTAGAAAGCAGAACCATTTAATGCTACAGACCTTTATAGAATTCCATATCCTCTTCATAAAAGAGAACTTACATTTCTTTCTTATTGTTGTTGTTGTTGTTGTTGTTGTTCTTCTTCTTCTTCTTCTTCTTCTTCTTCTTCTTCTTCTTCTTCTTCTTCTTTTTCTTCTTCTTCCTCCTCCTTCTCCTCCTCCTCCTCTCTTTTCTTCTTCTTCTTCTTCTTCTTCTTCTTCTTCTTCTTCTTCTTCTTCTTCTTCTTCTTCTTCTTCTTCTTCTTCTTCCTCTTCTTCTCCCTCTCCCTCTCCCTCTCCCTCTCCCTCTCCCTCTCCCTCTCCCTCTCCCTCTCCCTCTCCCTCTCCCTCTCCCTCTCCCTCTCCCTCTCCCTCTCCCTCTCCCTCTCCCTCTCCTTCTCCTTCTCCTTCTCCTTCTCCTTCTCCTTCTCCTTCTCCTTCTCCTTCTCCTTCTCCTTCTCCTTCTCCTTCTCCTTCTCCTTCTTCTTCTTCTTCTTCTTCTTCTTCTTCTTCTTCTTCTTCTTCTTCTTCTTCTTTTCTATTCCTGGTGCTTGAACTCAGGGCCGGGGCACTGCCCTTGTAATCTCTTTGGTCAATGCTAGTGTTCTTCCACTTGAGCCACTTCCTGCTATATCTGAGTATATGGTACTGAGGAATCAAACCCAGGGCTTCATGCATGCTAGACAAGCACTCTACCACTAGGCTACACTACCAGCCTATATCTCTTATTTGCTAAGAGGAAAAAATATAGGCACCCAGATCATGCATAAGTAGCATCATCATTAAGAAGTAAGTTCAAAAGAAGCTGGTCATCAAGACTTACCCATTTTTATCCTCATTGGACATTATTAACTGATCCTTTAAATGACTTTGGCTTAGGAAGCTTTGATGCAGCTATCTTAGAATCCATAATGAGATTATACATTTAGAGTAAAAAGTAAAACAGCTGCTGATAGTAAATGCTGGAAATAGCCTAGTCTATTACCCTTATATCACTCATTAAAAAAAAAAAAAAAAGAAGAACCTAAGCAAAAGTCAGTGTCTATTTCTGAGCAAAATGTCTTTGTAGGTATGCTCTTCTTAGTCTGCTCTTACTATTGCATTGTGAAACCTCAGGAATCATACATACAACATTAGAATTCAGAAAAGGTGAAACCCTACTGACAGGAAATTAGACAACTATACCTAAACAATTCTCCCTCACACATGAAAACACCATCATTGAGGTGATTCCCTGCTATGAAAATACTGAGTTGGGTTTAAGTCATGGTATGCCTGTAATCATTCCTGTTTGTCAAAGGATGTCTTGTGAAAACCAAAAGGCTTAAGTTTTATCTAAAATAATATTTTAGGGATTCCAGAACTGTAAGATTGGCTAACTTCAATTTTCATGTTTAAACAATCATCAGTCAATTTCAAATAGGCTTGCTTCCACCGTGTCCTTTCTGCCATAAATAAATGGTAAATGGGCACATTGTACATTGTACCCATATTTATTCAGCAGCTGTGGTGAACCACTCTCAGTCCCTGACTTGCATGGTTGTTTATAGTGTGACAGGTGTGTCTTGGAGTTCATTGTTTCATTTGGAAAATGTTTTTATATATTGTAAGAGATAACTGAGAATTCTGTTTCACTGTTCTTAATATGTACATGGGCTATGTCTGAAAGGACAGGAGAGCCTACATAGAATGCCTTTCACATTTTCAAACCTCTAAATCTGAGCATGGTATTTGTAGCTCATGCCTGAAATCCCAGTATTCAAGATGCTGAAATCTGAGGATTGTGGTTTGAAGCCAGCCTGGGCAGGAAAGCCCTCTAGACTCTTATCTCCACAAAGCCTGAAATACATCCTGTAGCTCACAGGCTACACTCAGGCCCCAAGTTCAAGCCCTAAGACTGGCCTCCCTGAAAAAAATTATTACTTCATTTTAGTATTTCTCTTTCCATGTTCCCATTTATTCTATTGCTTTTCAGAAGAAGTATTTTAAGTAAATTTTACTTTAAGTAAATTTTCATCTTTCCATATGATATAGATATTCTTAGTAAATTCTATCTTTTGATTCATTTTTTGATTGTTTTAATGCAAAATTCCTCACAAAGAAGGGGTCAATGTGTTGAATAACAGAAGTTCCTTGACATAAATTTGACAAGATTTCCCAGTTCAACTCAAAACACTGAAAATCAATACCGTGCTTGCCCTTAACAATCTATTATGTCTTAGACTAATCCATCTAAGATCACACGGTAAAAAGCAGAATCATTAGACACAAACAAATGGTGCCTTGTATATATATTTTTTCTTTTCTTTTCTGAAATGGGGCAGAGTAACTGTCCAAAAAAACATGATACCTCATTTCCCATTTCTGGTATTTAGTCACAGCTGTCATATAAAGAAATACCACATCTATTCTCACGCTAGGTTTATGTAAAACAAGAAGCTTCAGAGCTTGACTTCTCAATAGGAATTGCAGTAAGAAATTAAAATAATAGCTTTCATGGCAAAAGACTGCTGTTATGACAGCAAGCTAATTTTCCAGGCCTGAGAATTTCAAAAAATGTTTTGACAACCAACAGTGGAAAGCTTTCATCCTTATTTCAGTCTTACACTAAGTGCCAGGTTTTCATGTGTTTGTAGTCATGGGCTTCTTCAAATGCATAGATATTAGCATTACTGATTTGTTTTCCATTATCACATACAACATCCTCACATTTTAGAGTGTACTGTAATCTATTTTAAAACTCATTAAAATAATAATAGAAGTATAAGAAAATCATAGAAATGTCTTATGGTATCCACCTGGAAAACTGAATAAAATGAAAACCAGTACAATTTTCGAAGAGAGAATAGACATTTGTAAGGTATTCTACCATTTTACTAGCTCTATAAAAAATCATGCATATAAATATCTTTCACTGAATATCACAAAAAATTAGAGAATAGTTCTCAATTCAAATGAATTTTACTTAATGTTTTTTCCCATTTTCAATGCTCAATCTACAAAACCATGAAACATAAAGTAAAGATAACCAATATTCCATAGGTAAACAAAATGATTTCTTTAGATTTTTTTCCACTACTGGGCCTCGAACTCAGGGCCTGGACACTGTCTGCCTTGTGTTTTGTATTAGAATTCCTGGGAACATTATCTATGTAGTGTCAGGATGTCACCACTCTTATTGATGATGCAATCAAAGAAAAAATGGATGTGCTGGTTGTATTGCTATGAATACATCTTATACCTTCTCATTACTGATTACTCACTGAATCTTAAACCATAACACTTTATCAGAAAAACATGATAAAGAACATAGAGTAGTTTATGACATATCTTCTTTTATCTACTAATACATACTAACATATTCTGAAACTCAAAATTCATCCAGTGTGGAAGACACAGGAGAAAGTTGATATCCACTGATGTATTGGTTCAAGGAAATTACTATTGAGGATATATTGAGAATGCTTGGGATGCCTGAGTTTAGTATTATTCTACAGTTACTTAAATTTACCTGCATTATATGTACACTATTGTGAGCATGCATAGCTTAAAGCTGCAGGGAGTAGACTAGTTACTGTCAAGAAATTAAAACTGTTACACATCTTATTCGCAGAAGAAAAAAATAGATCCTGTGTAGTGTACTTTACCTCAATACTGTAAGAGATTGATTTATTTTTTCCCCCACAACATCACTTTTTTTGTCAGGCTTGAACTCATGGCCTGAGCACTGTCCTTGGAATTTCTCAAGGCTAAATCTCTACCAGTTGAGCCAAGCATCACTTGCAGTTTTTTGCTATGTATATGGTACCAAGGAAACTAACCCAGATCTTCCTACATGTAGACAAGCACTCTACCACTAGGCCAAACTCCCAGGCCCTTACATCACCACAATTTTAAGAAAAGTGAGGCAGAAAGTAGCAACATCCTCAGACAATTTCTGAAGGATATGGCATTTCCCTTAGCACCTTTCATTGAATACTTTTAATAGCTTAAGCTGTGAACTATCATGACTCTATCTATGGATTATGAAACTGTTTAACATATATGCCAACATCACATGGTTAGAAAGAAAATAATCTGGACAGAGACAGTCTGGTTGCAGAGCTCCCTGTCTTAGACACAGAGTGCTGTCATTTTTCTGAATAGAGAAGGTGCATGGGACAGCAGAAAGTGCACAGGAGGACACTGGGAATGGACAGCCATCTCAGACCCTGCTTATCATGTGCAAAGGATATGAGAACACAGAGTATGGACAACGTTGAGAATCTAAGAAGAATACATATCTGTCAGACTCCTATTATTTATAACACTAGTGGAAATGAGTGGTATGAGCTTTAACACTCATATAAAAATAAATTTAAAAAATAAAATGGTGTATATGTTTTGCTGATAGCAAATAGAAAGGAAAAAAGAATGAACACGGGGCCGGGAGTTTAGCCTAGTGGTAGAGTGCTTGCCTAGCATGCACGAAGACCCGGGTTCAATTCCGTGGTACCACATACTTAGACAAAGCCGGAAGTGGTGCTGAGGCTCAAGTGGTAGAGCTCTAGCCTTGAAAAAAATCCAAGGACAGTGCTCAGGCCCTGAGCTCAAGCCCAGGACTGGCAAAAAAAAAAAAAAGAATTAAGACATATGTACAGCCTATCCCCTGTTCCTCAGTGACATGTATTTTTATAGAGTTTCTACCCATTTATCCTAAGCCTTAGGGAACATTTTCTTTATAGTTCTGAAGAAATTAAAGCTTAAAATCATTAGACAACTTGTCCAGAGATCAAATTTTTAAACATGTGAAACAGAAATGGCTTTTCACTTCTGTTACCATTGATCGAAAAGAAGTGGGGCCCATGGGGCTGCAGACGTTGATTCATGAGTGAGGAAACCCCAAGGAGGGGAATCGGCATTAGCCGCAAAGCAAAGCAGAATCTCCTCGGAATTTGGGAAGTGCACAAATGTGAGGTCACTGATAGGAAAAATAGTTATCTCTCCTCAGCTAGCAGATAGAATTAAAGTCATTATAGTCCAATGGCCCTTTCCTGTAGCTGAAGCTGCATCTTCCTCCCATATACCTTGCCAAGCAAAGATAGCAAGGCTTTTTTTTCCCAGTGTCTCTCACCTACTGAGATACAATAGTAAGAGAGGATACAGGTCAAGGAGACCCAATTTTACACTGGCAGGTCAATGTATGCTATTGGCTTCCATATTATATCTTATTCCTGCTTCTTTTTTCAGATCCTATAGTCATCTCACTAAGAGTGCTTTGCATAGGCACTAATATCTTCCCTATATATGTAAGAGAAAAAGCAGCCACATAACAATAAAAAACTACTTTTATATTGAAAAAGCATTTCATAGAATAGAAAGATGACCTCAAGTACTGTGGGGCACATCACATCAGGGAAATGGAAACCTATGCTGTAACAGGAGGCCTACTCGTGGCCCAGTCGTCATTCCCTGGTTTTGGGACCCAACCTGCCCGTCGCCCCATTGGAAGGCATGGCTGTGGTTTGTGATGTAAAGTAAGGCTACCTCTGGGATAAGACCCGAACCCTTTCTCTTGGACAGCACATGATTCCCCTTCTTTACCTACCTACCCGTGCCCACCTTTGTGCTGATAGGCTCCTGCATCCTATATTAACTGAATGTACTTCCTCAATAAAGGAGTTCCTGCCTTGACTGGTCTCCCTGACCCATCTGATTGTTCTCTGGTGAGGGAGGGCTGGGTATGGTTGGTCAGTCAGCCCTTTCCTTTCTCGGCTTGTCCTGGTCAGGGTGTGTTCTCTCTATCCCTCTTGCAGGTCGGGAGGGACGGAGGACTAAAAACCCCTACAAAGTACCAAGTAAAAATTTTATAAAATCATAATTCTTTGGCACAGCTTCAGCATATTAGAGACTACAGGTTGTATCTGTAAATAATCACAAATGCTTTGTGGGGATAATGCTGACTGACCTGGTTTTAAGTGCTACAAGAGACAGCACTGGGAACATATTATTTGAAGAACTGGTAATACCCTATCTGCCAGGAAGACTCGTCACATGTCTACTAGCCAGCCAGCCACATGCTGTGCTTTATGGGAATTTTTAAAAAGGAAGCACCTTTGTAATCTGCATCTTAATGTTAATTAATCACAAATACATTCAGTTCTTGCCTATTGTGTTTCAATAAAGCAAAGCCATTTAAGATCTGTCTTTCCCCAATATCAATTATATGGTAAACTTGATTTCTCTCTCTCTCTCTCTTTTCCTCTGTTCTCTCATTTTACAATACTCATTATTCTTTGAAAC
Organism: Megascapheus bottae; assembly: GCF_031878675.1. Classification (NCBI taxonomy): domain Eukaryota; kingdom Metazoa; phylum Chordata; class Mammalia; order Rodentia; family Geomyidae; genus Megascapheus; species Megascapheus bottae. Next base: position 41,127,740 of record NC_143511.1, read on the forward strand.
TCACACTGGATCAAGATATTTCATCAAAAATTTGCCATAGTTCCTTCAATATATTCTGCTGCCTGAGGTATTGAATTTGATGAAACATTCCTCGTGAGTAGAAAACAAAAAACAACTGTAAACAAAAGTCAGATACAGAATGCTTCAGATTATTGCTAGCACTATATCAATATATAAATCATGCTAACCATATTGCTAATTTAAAATCTTTGGTATTAATATCAATTGAATTATTTCACTTATTACTCTCCTATAAATAAAGGAGGTCATAATAGCTTCCACTGCTGGTTAGTTTATCATAATTAATTTATTGGTAAAATACCATACACTATAAGATGTTAATAAAGTATTAATAAGACAATGATTTTGTCCACAGTTTAGATGTTGTCACTGGTAGATCTTATCTAGGTGGACCTATTATCAATATTACTGATTATTAGTTTTTAATTCATTTAGTCACCTGTTCCCAGATTCTCCAGAGGTAAGTATAAAAAATATACTAGAAAATGCAAAATTACACTATAATATGTTTTATATAAGTTATTTTATGTTATAAGGTATAAAGATAAATTTGCTATGTACAGGTGGCTCATGCATATAATCATAGCGACTCAAAAGGCTCGAGAGCTCTGTTTGAATCTCACCCAGGTAGGGAAGTATGTGAGACCTATATCTAGTTATCCAGCAAAAAGCCAGAAGTACAACCATGGTTAAAGGTGTATAGTAATATCCTTGAGTGCAAAGACTGGGAGAACATTTCCTAGGCTCTGAGTATAAATGTTCCTTTGCACACACATGCACGCGCACACACACACACACACACATACATGTGTGCACACATATTTAGAACAATGTGTTTAAAAATGCTGTCTATAAATTTTAATAAAATATAATACAAATACAAAATTTGTATAGTAGAGAAAAAAACCTCAAAAAGTAAAAGGTCAGTCAGGCGCCTATAATCCTAGCTACTCAGGAGGCTGAGATCTGAGGATCAGGCACAAAAGGACCAGTGAGTCTTATCTCCAATTAACATCTAGAAAACAGGAAGTGGGGTTTGGCTCAAGGCTAAGGTGGTAGCCTTAAGCTGAAGAGTTCAGGGACAACACCCAGCCTGAGTTCAAGCCCCATGACTCACAAAAAGAAAAAAAAAGTAAATGTTCATTTTATTCTGATAATTTAACTAAGATTTTCATCGATTAGCATAATTATACATTGATTTCTTCACAAATCTCTTCAACAGTCTTTCCTCAGAACATTCAGTTTATGTCACATGTGAAGAAAAGTATAGCAAGTCTTGACTTCTAGAAGCCAGTTAAACAACAAAGTAGAATTCAGTGATGTAAATGTCACAATAAAGGAATTCAAAGTGCAGATTGAATAATATCACTACTTGTGAGAGAGACAGAATAGCCTGAAAAAAAAAAAAAAAAAAAACAACTTCACATGTTAGAGGAATGGTTTCCAAGAAATCTTTTCCGTATCCAGCGTGAAAATCTACAATACTTTTTTATGTACTTTCTATACTTTTCCCTTTTTATTTTAAGTAAAGCTAACAGCCTCGTACTTTAAGTAAAGCTAAATCTACATTTCCTGATTGAAACATTTTTAAAACCGTGATGTAGGATAGACAATGACACAATTACTATTGAACTCTGATACTTACTTAAAGCTGCACATTATAACCTATATGAATATTTTAAGATAATTATATTGAGAAAAGCTCAAAACTGAATAAATGAACAAAAAAAGTCTTACTCCTCCATGGTTTAATTAGCCAAAGGAGTCATAAATGTTTACCCCAAATACCTTGGGAGAAGTGGAAACTACTCAAGTTGCTCATTGGAGGAAGGAAATAATACAATGCAAGCCTCCCATGGGCAGGGAGGGTCAGGGGATTCATTTACCTTCCTTGATGCCTTTCCTCTTTCACTACAAGACTTATATTTTCCCCTCCCAAAGGAATGGCTGCAGTCTTCTGCCTGCTCATGCTTACCAAATACGGAGTTAGGATTGGCCTGGGTATTGTTCCATGGCCAAGCTACCATGTTATTGTTTGTTGAAACTATGCAATTCAATAGCTAAATTCCTTTTTTCTCAAGCTTAATTTTACCTCTAGATAGTTGTAAAAAGGAATTGTGAATGCAGTGAATCTTGATTAATGTCACCCCTTTCGTCATTCTCTCCCTCAAACTTCTTCATTTCACAAAAATACATATTGACTGTGTTTTGTTTTTTTTTTTTGCCAGTCCTAGGTCTTGAACTCAGGACCTAAGTACTGTCCTTGGGCTTTCTCAAGGCCAGTTGAGCCACAGCAGTACTTCTGGCTTTTTCTGTGTATGTGGTACCAAGAAATCAAATCCCGATCTTTGTGCATGCTAGGCAAGCAGTCTACCGGTAGGCTAAGTTTCCGGCCACACACTGACTTTCATAACTGGATTCCCCAGCTTCCTCTCTTCTCCCTTTCCCTGGATCCCATGCCTCTACCTCCACCTCACTTTTCCTTAACTGATTTCTGGTATTTATTTTGATGGACTGTGAGTTAGCCTTTCTTAGGAATTATTTTCCCCTGAAATTTACCTTGTTTATACTTGGATACCAGCTCAAAGTACATATTTTTATATTTATAGATTAAATCCAGCTTCCATATATGAGAGAAAACATACCTTTTCTCTCTTGTTTTTGGTTTGACTTTCTCTGCTTACCACAATTTTTATTTTTTTAGATACTCCAAAAATCCTAACTTCAAAGGGCTGTAGGCATGACTCATGGCAGAGCACCTGCCTATCAAGCATGAGGTCTTGAATTCAAAGCAAGCAACCAACCAAACAAACAAACAAGAATCTACCTAATTATGGGTCAGATTCCAGAACTTCCTAGGCAGAGGAAGGATTTATGATCTGGAAATGGAGGCCATCATCAGCCATGTAGTAAAAAAAACAAACAACAAAAACAGTATCTCCAAATAAAAATAAAAATATTCTACTTCAACTCTCCACACACACACACACACACACACACACACACAACACAAACACAAAAACACACTACATATAGTGCATCTCTTAAATGATATAAGCTACAAATTCCATCTGGTAAAAATTTGTATATTTTACCATGTATGTAGCTCATTATATTACAAAATATAAAAGTAATTACAATGGGATTATTTTGCCAAAGTAATTGCCATATAATATCTATTAAGGTGAATCATATATCAGTGCTCTTTGGCGTCTGTCATGTATTCCGTTAACGCTGTATATTTTTTTTTTTGCCAGTCCTGGGCTGGAGCTCAGGGCCTGAGCACTGTCCTTGGACTTTCTCAAGGTTAGAGCTCTACCACTTGAGCCTCAGCACCACTTCCAGCTTTTTTCTATGTATGTGGTACCAAGGAATCGAACCCAGGTCTTCGTGCATGCTAGGCAAGCACTCTACCACTAGGCCAAACTCCCGGCCCTAACGTTGTATTTTATAACAAAATATCAGTAAACACAAGTTGGTTTATTTATCCCCAAGTTAATATGCATCTCTGATAAGATTAATAAAAATTAGGGGAGGAGTTGTTTGGGAGGAATGACAGAGAATGATGTAAATAGTGACACTAGTCAAGGTGCATTGAGCTCAGTGATTCATTGAATAGTAATTCCTATGTACAACTACTTAAAGGCAATAAAACAGGAAAATGAAAATCATTACTAAACTGAATTGTAAAATGATCAAAAGTATTTATTTAAAATAGTTTTGATGGGCTGAGAGTTTGGTCTAGTGGTAGAATGCATGTCTAGCCTGCACAAAGACATGGGTTGACATGGGTTTGATTTCTCAGTACTACGTACATAGAAAAAAGCCAGAAATGGTGCTGTGGCTCAAGTGGTAGAGCTCTAGCTCTGAGAAAGCCCAATGACAGTGCTCAGTTCCTGAGTTCAAAGCCCAGGACTGGCAAAAAAATAGTTTTAAATCCAACATGTAAGTAATTTAAAGTTTTTAAGTCGTATCTTTCTACTGAGCTTTAGCAAAGTTACATAATTTTTTCTAAAAATATTTGATGGGGAAATTGACATTATGTTACTGTCTGCTAACTTCAGATTTTTTAATGTATTTTTGCTGCATTTAAAAAATTTCTTCCTGCCCTGCTATTTGGCTCACACCTGTAATCCTAGCCACTCAGGAGGCTGAGATCTGAGGATCAAGGTTCAAAGCCAGCCCAGGCACAAAAGGACCTGAGACTCTTATTCCCAATTAACCTCTAGAAAATGGGAAGTGAGGCTTAGCTGAAGTGTAGGGTGGTAGCCTTGAGCTAAAGAGCTCAGGGACAGCACCTTGGCCTAGGGGTAGGGTAGAAGCTTTCAGCTGAAGAACTCAGGGACAGAGCCCAGGCCAAATTCAAGCCCCATGACCCACAACAAAAAAATTCTTCCACTTTTATGAGCATCAAGTAGCTATATAAAATAGTTTCATTTTGAAATGTACATATATGCATTGATCACACTCTTGCTTCTCTTATTCTTAGTTAACCCCTTTTCCTCTTCCTCAAACCAATGTCAATAATCTTCAGTATTTCATTTGCACACACACACACACACACACACACACACATATATATATATATATATATATATATATATATATAACATGTTTCCTTCCTCTTCTGTAATAGACTTCTGCCCATCTCACTAGAGTCCACTTTCTAAACTGGACATTCAGAATACCCTCGCTTGCTCTGTATACCTGGAAACCCTCCAAAGAAGGCTTTAAATACCAGCTGGGTCCAAATTTCCATGGAAGTTTCCTAAATGAGTCTCTCTGTGTTCCCCGAGTCCTGCTACAGAGACTTGGCATAGCACTGTGCACGTGGTACTATAAATATTGCCATTGTCCTTCCCCTTTGTGATAAGAATTCCTTGAAGATAAGGATTATTATTGTGTTTTGTTTCCCAATGCTTTGCAAAGTACTCCTAAAATTAAGTATTCAATCTTGAGAGATTGATGTTAGACAATGACCAGCTTCTTTAAAAGAAATTTAAAAAACAGAGCTTAACAATAAGTAGAATTAACTACACATTGTTGAAGTACATTACTAGTCACATTGTTCTTTTTTTCATGTACTGATGATTATTGTAAAACAATTTATCCTTGGAATAGTTGAGGGAGTTGGAGAAGCCAACCCTTTAATGGCATAATTTCATGGTAAAAAGCACATGGTTTGAAAAGACAACATTACAAAAACAAAAAGGTTTTCTATCAATAGAGTCCCAGGCTATAGCCCAGGGAGATCTGGAACTCACGCATTGCGGATACCTCATCTCTAGTGCTGGGTTGCAGGCATATGCCACCATGGACATGGTTTGTTTCTGAGCTTTTTACTACCACTGCTATAACTTTCTGCATACCTTCTGGAAGGTGAAGCAGTTGAGCTAGATACATACCCAGGTGTTGCAGCAATGTAGGTTTAGTGATTATTTTTCCTAGCCCCCACTACCTTTGCTAACCAGAATTTTGAAAAAAATATTTTGTTAAAATTCCAGTTAGTATAGAATGTTTGAATTATTACTGTATTATTTTTAAACTCATTATCTTATATGGAGTCTTCTGAAATGCATATCCTGTTTGTTTGCTGTTTTAATTTTGAAAGCAATATAGCTGCAAGAAAAGTGTAGTCTCTCAGGGCCCGATCCCATGGCCACACCATTCTTAGAAAGCTTCTCTTGAAATATTGCCCTTTAGGAGTTTGGGGCCGAATGACTTCATCTGACATCTTATCCTTTGACCTGGGAAAAATCCATATCTCCTGCAAGCAGATCATTGTACCGGCCAAATCACATGCATAGAAGAAACTATAGAGCAAGAATGACCAGAAAGATAAAAACAGGCTTATCAGTACATCATCTAGTCCTAATAATGAAGCAATAAATTATTTTATATACTGCTTCCTCTCTGGTGACCTCACTTATATGAAATATTCTCTGATATTCTAAGTAATTCATGTTTCTGTATACTTTGGAATCCAGTGTTGTAAATATAACCACAATGTTCCAATAAGGCTATCCCTCTACCAATACTTCATGTAGAAAAGTACTGTATTTAATATATTTAACATATTAATATTTAGTATTAGTAATATATTAGTATTAGTAATATTACTGTATCACTATTAGTACTATATTAGTATTTAGTTTATTTAATATACACTGTATTTAATAATATAATGAAGTCCATAAATAGTCTAAAGTGAAATTTTAATCTCCAAAATAATTCAAATCCAAATTTTTGTTCAATAATGTTCAGAAAATTCAGAGAGCAGGATTAATATGATCACAGAAGGAGTGATTTAGAGTTTGGGATGTAATTAAAAGAGATAATTGATCATTTTTAACACAACAAGTATCTTTATTCTTCTTTACATCTTTCTAAAACAGGAGAATATTAGAGCAGAATATGTAGTACTTGGAGATCCTGTTAAGAAAATGTCTACATATTCCATTTAAATGTTTGGCACTGACATGCAGAAAAAGAAGGAAGAATAGAAGCTATAAACCAAGATTTAGTCAAGTTGTAGTAGGGAAAATAGGCAGAGAAGAAAATGTATGAAAAGTGTTTTATAAAAGGAATGTTGGAATTGTCTTTATCATGACAAATTATATGGATAAACTCAGTCACTTCTTTCTTAACCACTTCCTCACATGATGTCCAACATGAAGGGTGTGTTTTTGTTGTGGTCACAAAGGATGATGCTCATTATTAATGCATTACCACTGAAAATTAAATACTTGCTATATGCTGAATGAAGGTTCATAGATTTTCAATCCATTTACCTCCACAGTCTGTAGTGAGTAACCATATATATTATAGGATAAATGGACATTTTCTATTTTCAAATCTAAGGAAAGATAAACCTTGAAATGGGATTATCATATGCACATCTGCAATAAAATAAAGCACACTGTTAATCCTGACAGCAAGAATTCACTGAAAACATTATATATATATATATATATATATATATATATATATATGTATACTTATTTTTTGTGCTGGTCCTGGGACATGAAAGCTGTGCAGGCCTGAACACTGTCCCTGAGGCTCTTTGTGCTCAAGGTTAATGCTCTACCACTCAAGCCACAGTACCACTTCTGACATTTTCTGAGTACTTTATTGAGATGAGTCTCGTGGACTTTCCTGCCCTGGCTGGCTTAGAGCCATATTCCTCAGACCTTAGCCTCCTCAGTAGCTATGATTACTGGTATGAGAACATTTTCTCAGTGGCCAAAGGTATTTCAATCTAGCTTATCTCAGCTTATACCTGGTGTAATTAATAATGCTTTAGTATAGTAGTCAGTTTAATTATTCAGATATGAATGATTCTTTCCATTTGGGAACAAATGTGCAAGCATTACTCTTTTTAACTCCTTTGTGGTTGACACAAGGGCGTAAGGATGTATGCTATAAAAGAAAAATTATATTTTCAAGTGGACAATTGGTCTAGTTCTTGGAGCAATGCCAAACTAGCATGAGCAATGGCATAAGAGATAAACTAGCTCCATTCCAAACATTATGCTCCATCAATTTTCCTTAAAAAATGCAATTGAATAATATATACATTGATGATACAGAGCATAATTTACCGATACATAAATATATTTTGAAGCAAAAGCAAGGTAATTGTTGACCCTGTGAGTTAATACACTTTATTTTAGGTAGAGAAAGCTTAAAATCAACTTTCCTAGTACTTTTCAGTTACAGAGTATATTGATACTAAACAGTCATTATGGTATTAAATACCTTTCTTAACTATTCCTTCTCTCCAACTGATAATTTATATGCTTTGACAAGCATCTCCGAAAACTTCAGTTTACCCCGTGTCTGGAATCATCTACCCTTTTTTACTCTGTGTTATTTTGATTTTGCAAATAACACATATAAATGTGATTCTCAAAAATTAACAATGACCAAGATTCATTGTGTTTATAACCTACTTCTTGAACAGAGATGCCTTTTTTTTTTGTCAGTCCTGGGACTTGAAATCAGAGGCTGGGCACTGTCCCTGAGCTCTTTTTCTCAAGACTACTCTCTACCACTTGATCCCCAGTGCCACTTCTGGGTTTTGAGTGATTGATTGGAAATAAGGGTTTCACAGGTACTTTCCGGCCTGAGCTGGGTTTGAATCACAATCCTCAGATCTCAGCCTCCAAAGTAACTAGGATTATAGGCCTGAACCACTGGACCCAGACTTACAGTAGACTTCTGTATTGGGAATCAATAAAATAAATAGAGGAAGATTGTAAACTCTGCCAAATTCAGGAAAGAATCACTAAAGCCAATCGATGAAGAAATTAAGAGGTAGGAATTTCTCTACAATCTCCTTTTTCATACATTTGAAAATTTTTGACTTGAGAGGGAAAAACAACCAAATGTGGACCTGAGAAAAGAAATTTTCATGGAACTATAGAGAAGGGGACTCTGAAAAGCTGGTGAAGTGTCATGGCATGAAATCGGGGTACAGTTGATCCTGAGTGTATTGGCTCATGGGTATCTTTGCAGGACAGATATTTTTCTAATTGGGTTATGTGGCATCAAAATAATATGAAATACTTCATGTAACTATTAAGTCTCACTGAATCCAATAAATATCCTCTCTAGTATCTACTCTTCTCCACAAATTTTTAATGAACCAATTCTTAACCAATTTTGAGAAACATAAAGCAAGGCAAATATAAACAACTTTCTCTTAAGCAACATTACTGCAGATTTTCTAGTGAGAGACTATTGCAGTGTTATGATGGGCATTATCTTGGATCCCAGTCATATTTGAAGTGCATGGGCTTGCTGTCGTTATTGGTAGCTGACAAAGAGTTGAGGGACAGGATGTCTGATACCATTGCCATGGTGGTGTTTTACTAGTAGTGGATAAAGCCAGGCCTCTAGGGTCCAATTTTCTGAAACTCATGGGGGAAAACAGGAGCTGAAAAAAGAACTACATGGTTACATTTTCGTTTTCATCATTGCAGAGAGACTATTTTCAAGAATGATTGTGACAGGAATGAAAAAATAAGGACAAGCAGCCCCAAACTGTCAAAATCTTAGTATTTTTGTAGCTGCTTTCCTGAGACATGTCAATACTTTATGCCAGGGGGTTAGAGAAGAAAAAAAAAAGTTTTGTCAGAGATGATATTGCAACATAGCCATGTGTTGTGTATGAAATGAATTGTATTGTGTAATAGGAGGGTTGCTTCTAATTTTATTGAGTTTGTAGTATCCTATCCCTATGGTTAGAACTAAATACATACTAACCTAACATTGAAAAGCAAGTATTTTTTGGCAAGTATTCTTTTTGTTCTCTAGCATTCAGCCCAATTACTAAATAATATCTTTGGCCCTGCATTCAACTTGCACAGAATTTGGAATTTCATTCCTTCCTACCTCCCTCTGACATTGTCAGTATTGTCATTCTGTAGGATGAGGAAACTGTATCTTGGTGCAGTTCTGTCCCATGTTTAACATTCATGACTTTGAAGTATGCCATAGTGTTTTACAGGACTTCAAAAAACAAATTTTCTCTCCACTGCTACCAGTTCCCTCTCTTTCTCTATGAAGCTTGAAACTTATTAAATGGGAGAGTGAACCCAACATGAAGGCAAATAAGCTTAAGCCATATGAAAAGAGAAAGGAAAAGGAAAATACATAGAATGCATGATTGCCTGAGATTTTCTAAAATTTGAAGATGACAGGAGCAATTATGTTTCAATTTGTCAAGGTAATCAAGGTCAATTAAACTTTGTATGCTGCCATAAAGAAAGCCTACCAATAGACATTAGCCACTCTGACCCATAAAAGATTTTGGGAAAAAAGTAACATTGAAATGTAACTCAGTTCAGAAATAGTTCCTGGCTAATACAGAGAAAATTGAGTTAGAGGTGGGAACCTCTGGCTCACACCTGTTCCGAGCTACTCAGGAAGCTGAGATCTGAGAATCATGGTTCAAAGCCATCCTGAGCACAAAAGTCCACAAGACTCTTATCTCCAATTAACCACCAGAAAACTGGAAGTGGAGCTGGGGCTCAAGTGCTAGCCTTGAATTGAAGAGTTCAGGGACAGTGCCCAGGCCCTGAGTTCAAGCCCTTCAAGAAAGAAGAGAGAAGAAAGAGAAAGAGAGAGAGAGAGAGAGAGAGAGAGAGAGAGAGAGAGAGAGAGAGAGAGAGAGAGAGAGAGAGAGGGAGGGAGGGAGGGAGGGAGGGAGGGAGGGAGGGAGGGAGGGAGGGAGGGAGGGAGAGAGAGAGGGAGGGAGGGAGGGAGGGAGGGAGGGAGGGAGGGAGGGAAGGAGGGAGGGAGGGGGAGGGAGGGAGGGAGAGAGGAGAGAAATAAAGAAATAGGTACGTCTTAAAATTTAAGTAGGAATTATTTATTTAAATGACAGATTCTCACTATGTATGCAGCACAGACTCCACATAAAGTTTCATCTAGTGATACCTTTGGATCTGACATTCAAGCTAGCCCATGTTTTGAATGCAAAGCTTTAAATAGTGTCCCATGAGTTGAACTGTGCTTCTTTCTGTACTGGAGAGAAAAAGCTTTTAGGTTTTGTTGGAAATTAAGCCAACATTTCATTTTTCATTCATAATGTACGTCATATAATCAACTTAATGGAGGAAGAATTTATTTTGGTTTGTGGTTTCCATCCAGAATAATTGGCTCCCGGATTCTGCCCCCAGGTTATGGAAGAACACCATAATGGTGAACAGGTATCCGAGGTTACTCACCCCACAGAACACAAGAAGCAAAGACATTGAGAAAGGGACAGAGGATCAGAATAACTTCTAAAAGCAAACTGCCACTCACCTACTTCTTCCATGTAGGCCCCACTTCTAAATTTTACACTCCCAAAACAACAGTAACAATATGCATCAAGTGTTCAACATAGGAGCCTGTGGGAAATATTTTATTTTTCAAACATAACCTTGCACTTTGCTCTACATCTCATCCAACTACAACAATGAATCAAATCTCAGGATTTCTAATATGATTTAGAGGTCCAAGATCAAATTCTTTTGTAAGACTCAAGATTAACTCTCAAGAATGAGACCCTGGTAAATGAGTAGTGCACATCTAGTCCAAATACAATGATACAGCATATGAACACTGTTTGTAAGAAGAGGAACTGGAGAATAGCAAGGAAAGATTAAACCCAAGATTTACAAAGTAAACTGAATTCTAAATCATACATTTTCTTATCTGGTAACCATGGCATGTAGTATTGTCATATAACTTCTAAAGGGCTTGGAAAACCTTGTTCCTACGACTTCAATGTTTACTGCCAACATGGCCTCTGTCTTTGGTTGGTTCCATTCATTGTCTGCAGTTTCCTTCATGATATTCCTTTTTCCTGAGTTCTGCATTTTCAGCAGCTTCCAGTGTAGCTTAGTTTTCACCTTTCATATTTTGGCCTTTCAAAAACTGCCTGCAATGTCTCCATTCCTAGTACTCAGTGTCTGTTTGACATTAGGGACATTACCAAAGTCCCTAATTCTATTTACTTATTCATATCCTTGAGCCTGTGATGTCAAACGCCTGGCCAGTTCCTTATATGGCCACCTTTTCTGTTGATACGAAGTGTTTGAATTTTAATATTGTTCTCAGAAACTTTGACTTTGTCTTTTTTTTTTTTTGGTTTTGCTTTTGTTTTTTGGTTTTGGTTTTGCCAATCATGCTGCTTGACCTCAGAGCTTGAGATCTATCGTTTGGCTTTCTTGAGATTACCAATGCACCTCGGCTTTATCTGTGTATGTGTAACTGAAGCCTCAAACCCAGGTCTTTGTGCCAGGGGCTTGGTCTCAAGGATTGAGCACTGTCCTTGGGCTTTCTCTAGGCCAGAGCTCTGCCACTTGAGGCACATTACCACTTCTGGCTTTGTCTATATATGTGGTACCAAGGAATTGAATCCAGGTCTTTGTGGATGTCAGGCAAACACTCTACCACTAGGCAAAACTCCTGGTCTCCCAAAATGACTTTTTCCTGCAGGTTTTTCTCAACAGAACTAGCCCAGGATGAGTAGTTCAACACAGAAGCAAGCCTGAGAAATTCCTGGGAAATCATTGACAAGTTGAAAGACAATGTTGAGGGACTTTGTGAGGGTGAAATTGTGTGAACACTATGGCATCTTATAAATAATGCTATGCCAATGAAAATTATTATAATCTGTGTACTTCCAGTTGTGTTTCATATATCAACAATAGGTCCAACATTTGAAAAAAAATATTATGCTAGTACTAGGGTTTGAAGTCATGACCTGAGATTTTGTTCCTCAAGGCTGTGCTCTACAACTTGAGTTCCATTTCAGACATTTTGGCAGTTAATTTGAGATAAGAGTCTCACAAACTTTTCTGCCATATCTGGCTTCAAAACATGATCCTCAGATCCTTCCAAATAGCTAGAATTACAGATATGAATCATTGTTGCCTGGCTTCTCCCCAAATTTTCTGAGTTGTATTTCTCTTTAGTTACTCTTTACTCATGTTTAATTTTGACAATTCAGTGAGTTGTGATTTGAGTTTTCTATTTTTCATTCTAAATTTGTATTAGAAAGGTCACAAATTTTATTATTTGAAAAATTATGGATTGTAACCAGGTATTGGTGGATCAGGCCTATGATCCTCAGGAGGATGGGCTCAGAGGATTATCTAGGAAACCAACTAAGGAAAGTCCATGAGACTCTTATCCCAATAAATTACAAAGAAAAAGCTGGAAGTGGTGTTGTGGCTTAGTTGCTAGGGTACTAGCCTTGATCACAAAGAAGCTCAGAAACAGTACTCAAAGCCCTGAATTTATGCTCTAGGATCAGCACAGAAACAGACAAAAACACTACAGATTTTAGAAAGAACAAGAACAACAAGTCAATTTCTACCTCTGGAACTTCTTAGATGGCTGCTCTAATGCATTATTTAGATTCTCTGAGCTTATTCGTCATTTATAAAATAGAAATATAAAAATTCAGCAAGATGGGAAATATAGAGGCAATATTTTAACCAGATTAGCTGTTTTAGCTAACCCTTTTCCCCTATCATTTCTGCATTACACATGAATGCAGCAGGTGTATTTTTCCTGTGTAACTTGCCTATAACAGCCTTATTGATTTTAGCAATTTAAATCAGTTTTGATAAAGGAAATGATGTATTTAGGGTAAGATGTACACTAGTCAGAGAGAGGAATATCCCTGGAAATAGACAAGTAAACTAGCCTGATAAGTAACAGGTCACAGATGACTTCCTAGGTTGACTTTGGCAAAGCATTAATTTCTTATTTTCTTAGTGAAGGGGTAATAGGAGGCTCATTAAAACAAGTACTTTCTGGTTATCTTGCCAGAAGCATATTATTTAAAACATTAATCAAAGATGTACCTGTCTTTCTTACAGTTATTTCTGTTAGACACAATGCATCGAACTTGTGATGTAAAAAGTCAAGATTATTGCTTTCCAGAACTATGGGGAACAGTTAGGAAAATATTTTACAATGACTATAAATACTTAATGTGTAATAAGGTATGAATAACCTTACCCTATTTGCTGTGGAGGAGGCAGATTTCTTAGATGAAATTAATTTTATTGGATCTAGTTCCCAAAAGTGGCAATAAGGAAAAGTTAAAATTCAGCAAAATTCATGTAGGCTGAGTTTCACTATCTGCATGAATCAGAAGATAATTTATTTGCAAAGAAAGAGTAATGATTCTTTAATTTTATTTTATTATTTGTTCATATATTTTTATTGTAATTAATAGAAAGGTTACATTATATTCACCAGATAAAAGGTGCATTACTTCACAAACACTGCTACCCTTTCTCATGTTTGCTCCCCATTTCCCTCCCCCAACCCCCACCCCTTCCTATCTAATTTCAAATAACCAAATAAGTATATATACAATATATCAGATAACAAGGTAAAATACTGTAATAATATGAGATAACAAAGGGACAGTAAAGGAGATAAGAGATAACATAGTACATTTAGGACAACAATCACTCATTATATGGCTTTTGTTTCTATATCCTGGATGTCCTTTCATTTAGCATCATCCAATATGGCCTTATGTATCTAGGTTTTGCTCTATTGTAAATTTCTGCTAGGAAAGCCCGAGGTTTTTACTGATTATGACAAAGGAGGAAAACCATTGAGCCTCTGTTCCTTTGAGTCTGGCTTATTTCACTTAATATGATTTTTTCTAAGTCTTTCCATTTCCTTTCAAATGGGGCAATGTCATTCTTTCTGACAGCAACCTAGACTTCCATTGTGTATAAATACCACATCTTGTGAAAGAGTAGTGATTCTTATCGTTCCCCCTTCTTTCAGGATTACTAAAGATAACCGATGTATAACTTTTTATAAAAATATATTTTTCCACCTAGGGGTGGGAACACCTCTTTCGTGTTTTAGAGCTACCCTCCTTTTTGCCACGTCTTATTTTAAATGATGAAAATATGTATAAGGGATGTTCACCAAAACATTCATTATACCCCACCATTAGAAGGACTCATGACACCCTTGGCTGTATTCATCTATGTCTTGAGATTCTATTTGTAACAAATTCAAGTTGCTTCTTCACTTTTATCAAGGTAATGAACACACACACACACACACACACACACACACACACACACACACACTCGCGTGTGAGTGCCCGCTTTTTATATGTATAAAACTATGTACTATTTTACAATAGTTTAAGCTCTTTGGGTGTGTGTGTGTGTGTGTGTGTGTATACATGTATGTCTGTGTACCCCCAATTACCTAGTAATGGTACCCAAGCTCACTTTTGTTTTCAGTGTTAGATGATATATGCACAAAAAGCAACAGTTCAAGCCTAAAAAATGTTTACGTGAGGCTACATATCAATAATAAGTAAATAAGGCATAGTTACCTGTACATTTCCTAAAGTCTCATTTTTCTCTATGACTTTCTGAAATAGAGAAAAATCTTGGTAATCACCAAGAGATTGGTCTCATTTGACAAATGAGGGGGAAGAGGGGCAGAAAAATGAAGAAACAGCAGGCACTGGTGGCTCTTGCCCATGATCCTAGCTACACAGAAGGATGAGATCTGTGGATCTGGGTTCAAAGTCAGCTTGGGCAGCTAATTCTTTGAGACTACAATTAACTACCAGAAAACTGGAAGTGCTACTGTGGCTCGAAGTGGTAAAGTGCTAGCCTTTGGCAAACTAGCTCAGGTATAATGTGTAGGCCCTAAATTAAAGCCCCATTTCCAGGAAAAATAAAGTAACATTGCTAGGCTCATTCCCAAGTCACCTGGTCCTAAGTCCCTGGCTTCATCATCCCTTCACAGATACATAATCAAACTTACGATCAGGAACTCAAAATACCCCAGCACCAGCAGCCAAAATAACAATGTCCTCCCAGAGCAAAGGAAGAACTTCAGAAAAGCTCCAGGGATACTTAGAGTTGACAGGGAACTAACTGGGATTCTTACCATCAGCTTAACATTGATAACAGCAAATTGAGGCAGCTAATGAAAAAGACTTCTTTCAGCCCTCTTCATGAATCATTTGACAATTACCTGAAAGTAGACCAATGGTACCTATTTTTGGTTTACAGGTGATACCATTACAGTTTGAGTTGGAGGTTCTAGCAAGGCCGCTGCTGTCTAAATACCGATTCTGGAATTCATTTATGCTAAGTCATAACCTTGGCCTTTTGTCAAGCCAACTAATTATCTTCCATGTGTGTAAAGATGCATATTCAGTCTCTTGTAGATTTTGATATGGCAGAATAAATGATGTTATCAAAAAAATCTCCTTTTTAAATAAGTAGTCCCAAGTGATTTGATTCTGATGCAGACAATCCTCAAATCTTCCCATCCATGAACCCCCAAAATCATGTGGAAACGAGAGGTGGAAAGACCATTCTATGTCAATCAATTCCTTGGTTTTATCACCCATGACCTGGAAAGAATAATATGTGCCTTTATAGAGTTGTTAGGATAAAATGAGATAAGACAGAGAAGCAAAGAGCCACATTATTGGAGAGTTCAAAGGAAATAGGATATGGATCCAGTAAAGAACTACTTTCAGCCACAGTAGCAGAAAAGCTTTCTTATATTTTCCTGACTCTTAGCTATAAAGGCAATTGAAAAAATCACTACATTCACTGTGTCCACTTAGTAGCTAGACAGTACCAATACTTGTCTGTTACTATTAAATTATAGTCCTGCTCTGCTGTTTTTCCCTCTCTCCATCCTTCTTTCTGAATATAAAAATGCTATGCCTATCAGCTTATGCATCTCTACCTATTTATGTAAGCACACACACATATACATACACACATATATGTATGTATATATACTTACATATGTGCCTACATATATATATATATATGCTTCAGAATATGAACTAAGACAGTGCTTACAAACATGAAATAGCACATGTGAATATATAGTAAAAATAGATGCATTCCTTGAGTTTTAAAGACACATATACTATAGCTAACCTTTAAAACAATGTTCATGTACCTCCTACAATATGACATTTTAACCGTACCATTTTAATAATGCATATTCTTAAATGTTAAGCGGCTTCATATATTAATACCCCAACTTTTAGATCTCAAATTCTACATAGAATAACAATAAGAATATAGAAAGAATTCAAATTTTATTACAGAAGTTTTCTAAGAAATTACAGTGTTCTGCTATTATAACAGTGCATTACTTGGCTGGAAAGGTTATTGCTTTATAAAGGGTGGGGGTTTGGAGCCTCTTCCTCAAACCACATATTATTGGATTGAAAAAAAAAAAACGTTCAAAGTACTATCTTTCACAGCCTGTGGCAAGGACAAGACTTAAGTCAATGCCTACTATAGAAGCAGTAAAATTATGTGAATTAGAAAGAGAAGCTATACACTATAATGCTTTCAGTTTAATTAGAGGTTTAAAAATGTAAAATCTGGCACACATAAATAGGAGAGAATCAAAATCAAGTATATATGCTTTCTTTTAAAAATACTTTATAGTCAGGGTGATGTATAGAGGGGTTACAGCTATACCCTTCAGTCGGAGAGTATATTATTTCTTGAACATTGTTACTCCTTCCCATGTTTTTCTTCCTCTTTCCCTTTTCCTACCCCCTTCCAAGTTGTAAAGTTCATTCCAACATATTGTCTTGTGAATATCGCTATTACAATGGTTGACCCTTTGTCCTTTGTCTCATCATCTTGTTTTGATATGCTTTCTAAGGTGAATGTAACACACTGAAGATGTTTGAACACACCTGAGCCTGAAACACAGTCATCATATAAAGTCTAAAATATTATGAATTCTGGTATATTCTGAAAGTAAATTATGCAGAAAAATTCTATACATTATCAGGCATAGGTAATTTTGAGCTTAAAATAATCTAGAAATGATTCTTCATATTATAACATTTCAAAAAGTAAATTCCAGTGATTCTTCCAAATTTAGCAAAGAAACTGAATTATATTCATTTTTAACCTTGATGTATTTCAGGCATACTCTGACTCTCATAATTTTAAAGTTTGAATATGTTTATTAACATTTCAGGAGGTTATAACTTCTACATGTAAGAAATATTAAGTTCAAGTTTGTGCAAACACATTTTGCTTTTGAAACTAAATTACTTAAGATTTAGGCTGTAACTGGAATGCCATGGTATAAGCAATGATAGCAAAAAATGCTTAAACTGATTTTTATATCAAGATAACTTTTAAATACAGTCAACAATATGCTTAACAAATATTAGATTCCAAAATATTTAACAACTCTTAGACTTCAAATGTGTTTTGTGTATTTGTATTCTCAATAGGTACACTGTTTGGTAAAAATAGAATCATCTTCATCATATATAATTTAGATAACTTTTAGAATTTGAATAACTGATTATATATTGAATTAATGAATGCTATAAAATGGAAAAATGAGTAATTAGAAATAAATGACTTTCACATGAATAGATTTATGTTACGAGTCATTAGATAATAAAATCCTTACCTTCTTGGTATTTACATCTATAATTTTATCAATTGCAACTTGTGAGACTAAAATTCAATGTAAAACCAAATGTATTTGCTACTTCTCCATGAAATGTTGAAAATTAAGCACACAACCATATCAATATAAAGCCACATAGAAAAGTCCAGGTGTGGTGTTGTGGCTCAAGTAGCAGAGTGCTAGCTTTGAAGAAAAAGCCGAAAGACAGTGCTCGGGCCCTGAGTTCAAGCCCCAGGACTAGCAAAACAAAACAAAACAAAACAAAACAAAAAACAGATCTAGTGCTGGGAGTTTGGCCTAGTGCACGAAGACCCAGGTTTGAATCCTTGGTACCACATGCATGGAAAAAGGCAGAAGTGGTGCTGTGGCTCAAGTGGTAAAGCTCTAACCTTGAGAAATCACAAAGACAGTGCTCAGGCCCTGAGTTCAAGTCCCAGGGCTGGGGGAAGGGGAGAAATAGATCTACCACATATGTATCACATGTATTGCACCTCATATTATTTCACATCTGTGATATGGATTACTTTGAATTCTTGTATATTAATTCATATATATTAACTATATATAATAACTGTTTTGGTCTGGGATAATGTCCACTGGTAGAATGATTGCTTAGCATTCCAATCTGCCTCCATGTTTTCTAGGCCTCCTTCACTTTCTGAGAAAAGTCTTCCTGTCTATGTACTTCTAAGGACAGAAGCCTCTGGCTGTAAGGCCTACTCTAAACTCATGATTATTTCATCATGGAACTCTTCTTTTCTTCTTTTTATTTTGCCAATCCTGGGCCCTGAATTTAGGGCCTGAGCACTGTCCTTGTGATTTCTCAAGGCTAGAATTCTACCACTTGAACCACAACACCACTTCGGGCTCTTTTCTATGTATGTGGTACAGAGGAATTCGTGCATGCTAGGCAAGCAGTCTGCCACTAGGCCAAACTCCTGGTGGTTGGAGCTCTTAGTTGCAATGGAAAACAAACAACAAACCCTCTATCTCAAAGTCCAAGTACCAGAGTTGCTTGGATATAGCTTTTGGGTGGCAAAATTATACCAAATACTAGATTCTGAAATTTCTACTGGAAGAAATTAAATCTTCTTGCTTTATCCCCCAAGAGAAGACATATTTATTTACTTATACTTGGGTAGAATTAAGTGTCAATCTTCTAATTATATTTGAAGCATTTGTAGCCAAATGAGAACTATAAAATTCCAGGAATAGCCCACCATTTTTTTTCCACTGGAGGGGAAAAAGAACAGAAAATGTTCAGTAGAAGGAAGTCACTTTTCTTCTACAGAAATGATATTTCATTTGTGCTTGATCAAATTCTGATTAAAATGCAACTTAGGCCACCTACTTTTGTGATTTCTAATGGCCTTCATTAGGAAAGGCTTATATCAGCTACATGCTCAAAGATTAAAGGAAGTTCCCAATATTTATTGAGTAAACCTTAGTAGCTAGTTTTCCCTACTTGCCAAAGAAAATAGTGCAAATTTTATACAACTGATGCAAGCGTATAAAAGTGCTTGCTTTTTTGGGGGGAGAGAGTTATTTTATGCATGAAACTTGGCATTTAATATTGGCTTCACACTGTCAAAAGTGATATATGTATGTTTCTAGATTCAAAAATTACATCATTTTAGATTCAAAAGTCAAATAGTATAGACCAAACCAAACAAGAAAACAGAAAAAGACTTGAAAATATTACTGGGATACAAGTTCAAAATAAACTAAGAAGTGCCCGGGAATTTGGCCTAGTGGTAGAGTGCTTGCCTAGCATGCATGAAGACCCAGGTTCACTTCCTCAGTACCACATACATAGAAAAAAGCCGGAAGTGGTGCTGAGGCTTAAGAGGTAGAGCTCCATCCTTGAGAAAGTCAAAGGACAGGGCTCAGGCACTGAACTCAAGCCCAGGACTGGCAAAAAAAAAAAAGTAAATAAAACAAGAACATAACATTAAAATTAATCAATCACATGCATTTTTTATATTTTTTATTGTAATTAATAAAAGGGTTACATGATATTTGTCATATAGAAGGTGCATTAATTCACATACATTAATACCCTTTCACATGTCTTGGTACCCTTTACCCTCCCCCCTACTGCCAATCACATGCATTTTTGAGTTGAAGTCATAGGACTGTGCCTCTTGAACAGTGGTAGTTCACCAGTACATTTGAGCTCAGATCTCAGCTGGATTTTGATATTGAATTCCAGTCACTTTTTTTTTGCTTGTTTGCTTGTTTATTTACTTATTTATTAGCAATGATTCAATTTGAACTTGATATATTTCTCTGTCTAGGTAACTGTTCTGTCACTTGAGTCATTCCTGCAGTTCTTTTGGCTCTGGTTATTTTCCATATAGAGTCTTGCCCTTTTTTTCCATAGATCTTACTCTGACTGTAATTTTCTACCCAGCTTCCTATGTAGCCCAGATTAAATCTGTGTACCAATAGCCTAGGCTTTTTCACTGAGAGAGGTTCTCACAATCTTTAATTTGCTTGTCTGGCTTTAAACTATCATCCTTCTATTTTTCACCTCCTATGAAGCTGGGATTATTGTCAGGAGCAACTACATCACAGTATATTGGCTATAATCTTCACACACCCTGGAACAATCAAGAAAGTACAGAAGTTACAAAATATATCATATGAAAAAAAGAAGAAATAAAAAGCATGAGACATGAGAGTATATTTAGTCTGAAAAAAAATTTAAGATAAAAATATCAGCTTTCCTCAAAAAAAATTCTGTATGATGATCATGTGGAAAATAATAAAAGGAAAACAAACCAAGTAAAACAGCCAACTAGACTTGGATATGAAAGTTAAGCATGCCATGAAAGAAATACCTTCTCAGTATTAGCACTGCTGAACAGTGAAATGAACTACCGAATTTCCTGAACTCCTGAATTTCCATTATAATGATAACTGCTGATCAGAGAGGAACATGGCACAGCGCTAGCAGGCTTGCTCCACAGTTGCAATTGAAGCCTATAAAATAATCCTATGAGGCAGAAGTTATTATCTCCATATACTGGAAGAGGAAATGTAGATGATCTGCCATGGCCACACAAGAAGAAATTCTAAACTATTTTAACCACATTTATATTCTTGGCCTTCTATGATACCCTGAACTGAGCACATCTACTAAGAATATTTTAAAAGGATGTCTAGTATATTTGGCTTCTAACTTTAATATGCAAAAAATGCTTAGACTAGCACTCTTGGTACATTTAGCTAAAATGTACTGAGTATGCAAAAGGATAAATGTTAGAAGGCAAGATCATCATTCGACTCCTTAGGATATAAAGTGAACATGCATCAAAGATGTTCTTTCACTTTTTACTTAGTGCAGGAACAAGTAAGTTATTAAACTGATATAATAATTTTGCCTTTTCCCATTCAACTAAAACAGAGCAACAATGAAATGAATTTGCAAATGAATCTATATTTTCTATTTCCCAATGGAGAGGCATTAAATCCTTGTACCTATGAGGACATTTTTATTTTTCATGTCTGTGAGAAACAAGCTATTGCAAGCCTACCAGTTACCTGCAATCTATAATGCACAAAAACATACAGAGTGCCAAGAAAATGAGGTGTAAAAATTGATTGAAATCAGAAACCAAGGGAAAGTTTGTTTAGAGAACAGCGAGGTTTTCATCGAAGGAATCAATTTTGGCCCATTTCAAAGACTTTTACAGTTCTTCCTTTAAATATCCATTATTATGTTTGGGCAAGTCCCATAGACTGAAAATATTAGAGAGTGATAGGAACTCAGATCTGTTTATGTGAACCCCATGGGGCTTGGTATTAAACAAGCAGCCTCTAAGAGATAGTATACATTATATAGAAAATCAAAAAGAAATTTATATTTATTGAATACCTATTTAGTTCTAAGGACTTCATATTTAAAACAATTATGAATAGTTTTTTATTACATGCGTAATGGTACAAGCATATTTATGCACATACAGGTAAATTTTCCAAAATGTTACAATAATACAGTGGCAATAACAATGAAAATAATAAAAATATCTCTTCTCATTAGATGCTTATTGAAACTATTTTTCTTGTTCTATGTACTACTTTTATTTACTTATTTATTTTGCCAGTTCTGGGGCTTGAACTCAAGACCTGAGTACAGTCCTTGAACTTTCTCAAGGCTAGCTGTCCTCACTTGAGCCACAGCACCACTTCTGGCTTTTTCAATGTATGTGGTACCAAGGAATTAAACCTGGGTCTTCATGCATGCTAGGCAAGCACTCTACCACTAGGCCAGTAGTCATTATTTTTAATTTTTACTACTGCCTTGATTTAAGTATTTCATTGCCCCATTTTATTGGTGAGCAAAATAAGGCTGCTAGAATTTAATTTATTTTTCAAGTATATACAAACTCTTTAGCATTTATTTTATTCCAGTATATATGCTGCAATTGATGATAATATCCATACACTCACAAATAACACAAAAATAGAAAAAATATTTTAATTACCTTAAATACTGAGAAAGATATTATTAGATTTTCAAAAGTGTTCCCATCATTTTAAATATATGTGAGAAATTACATATATATATAATAGCTTACTTAAACATTTAATGAAGTCCGTCATAAAATATAAAATTTTCTCCTTAAGAAATTCTCTTCAAAGACCCAGTAATAAAGCTACAAGAGTAGAGTTTTATCTGATTCAATTATCTTAAATAATAGTTCAGGACCAAATATTGAAATTTGGTCCTTTCTCCTTTTATTTCCATCAGGTGGCTCTCACATATAATTTTTAGTTTCTAAGACATAAGGAAAAAAATGGATGGAGAAGTTGAAGAGACAGGGGTTCAAATTATATTAACAGATGAAAATTTTTATTTGCAAAGCAAGATTACAAATCAGATTCTGGTTTGCACTAAAATAGTGGTAGTGCAATTTTGAAAAGTGCTGATGCTAGTAACTTTTGCCTAGAATTCTTGGAACTCAGGAGGTTGAGACTTTCAGAGGAGTGGTTCAAAACCACCCTAGGCAAAAATATCAGCAAAGCTACTTCTCTAAATAACTAGAAAAAAAAAAAGTTGACTGGAAAGGTGGCTCAAGGTATTAGAGCAACAGCTGTGAGCAAGAAAGCCAAGCCAGCAAGGACGCCTTAGTTCCACTCCTAGCAAAGCTTTGAAGAGGTCAATACATATTTTTAAAATAGTATTTTCAATATTATGATTTAATCTTGACTGTTAATACATTTATACAGTAGTATGAACCATAATTTTGTTTTTACCAATGAGTCAAACTCTACCTTAAAGAATAAGTATTACAGATTAAGAAAATCTGTTTTTTAAATTTTATGTTATATTTTAGTGTCGGGGTAATATATAGAGGGGTTACAGTTACATTGGCCAGATAGTAGGTGCATTAGTTCAATGATACACTTTCTCATGTCTTTGTCCCCATTACCCTCCCCCACTTCCTTCCCAATCATCTTGTTTCCCCCCTTCCAGTTCCTATTTCAAATAAACAAATAAATGTATATATAATATACCAGTTAACAAAGCCAGGTACAGTAACAGTATGAATTGAACAAAGGACAACAAAAGAGAAGAGAAATAACATACATTATGAACAATGATCATACAAGATAAAGTTCTTATTTCCATATCCTAGAGATCCTTTCATTTAGTCTCATCCTATATTACCTTATGTATCTAGGTTTTGCTCTATTGCAATCCTCTGCTAGGAGAGTCCTAGATGTGTACTAACAATTACAAAAGAGGGAAACCATGGAGGCTATGTTCCTTTTGGTCTGGCTTACTTCACTTAATAGATTTTTTTCCAAGTCTTTTCATTTCTTACAAAAGGGGTGATGACATTCTTTCTGATGACAGCATCAAATTCCATTGCAAACACCATGTTTTAAATTATATTTGTCTATCCATAAAGTTGGAAGGAAGGAAGAAAGGAAGGAAGGAAGGGAGGGAGGGAGGGAGGGAGGGAGGGAGGAAGGAAGGAAGGAAAAAAGGTAGTAATAATAGTAATCCAAAAATACTTAATGACTCTTATCTAGGATTAGCTTTTGTAAGCATTTTACTTTGTAAGTAGATTGATTTCGTTATCATACCTTGTTTAAGTTAAATTAAGAGTCAAGCAATACTTAGTAAGGAGGGCAAGTGGCCCAAAATACTGCAGTTTACATGGAAATGCCTGATTGGGTTGTAGGTTGTACTGCTAAAGGGAACAACAAGGAAAAGCTACCAATAACTGTAAAAATGCCTACTAAGGTTATCACTTAGAATTAAGTTCTATATAGCATTAATTCCTACCCTATTGCTATTAGTTATGCCAATATAAATGTCTTACCTATTTTTCATGGAAGAGTTTATAGTGTACTTTAATTCTTCACATCCTTGATTAGGCAATAACCCTTAAAATTAGCAGCTCCAGTCTCACTAAAACTCTAGGGATTTTCTGGAATGCAGAAGATAATCAAGACTTACTTGATTTTCTCTTACTTTTTTAAAAATTAGTTTTAAGTGGTTGTACAAAGGGATTTAAGTCCAAACCATCAATTTCTAAGTACATGCTTTTGTTTCTGCTATAACAGCAATGATTGAGGAAAAAGTGAAACTTTGTGATTTTGTTCACACGCTGTGACCCTCTTACAAACCAACTAGTAGAATACAATTTCAAGGAACATAAGCTTTTTCAGTGCTTTGTTCATTCTGTGTGTATATTTAAGGATGATACAAGTTAAGGATACAATTAAGGATAATATGAAATTGTGCTATCCCTTTTTTCCCCTCTGCCAATGATTATGAAAAGTTCAAGACAATCAGATGTAGCTGCAGGTTAAAATAGAGATGTAGGAATAAACATTCTAATTTCTGTCTAGTCAATATAGTTATAATCACCAGTATTGATATGGTGTACTAAAGCTATTGTTTCCAACACCGATAAGAATGACAAGACCACTAACGTTATTGGTTTATCTTGTATAGAACTAAAAAGCTTATTTCTTAAAATATTATTTAATATTGAAGTACTGAATTTATAATTGATACTATGCTGATTGAAGAGATTCAAAGTTTTTTTTCTGGAAGCTTTTGAAAAGAAAAGTTACCTTTGATAAAAGAATTTGAATGAGTACCTTACATCTGATCTGTGAGCAGTTAGTAAAGCTTGGAATTGAGAGAGGAAAACAAAGATGAAAGAGAAAAAGTTGAAAAAACAAATATCACTGCCTCCCCTGTGAAGGCTTTTCCAAGTCCTTGTCAGCAAATTTGCATTTATAATGATCTTTTTTTTCTTTTAGAAGTAGATTATATATAGTATGTATTACTGTCAGGTTTTAGAAAAAAATCAGTATATATGTCTGCAAGAAAGATGTTTCTTCTCCCAAGAAACTGTACTAACTGTAGCTTAATCACTATTTTTTGCTTTCATAATCATTTAATATTGGTCTTTAAGAAACAGTAAAATCAGATGGTTACAAAATATTTAGGCTGGTATGTGAAATTGGACATATTTTAACCCTATAATTTTAAAGCATTAAGACTAAAGCTGAAATAATTGTGAGAACTTACAGGCCAATCAAATCAATGTATCTGATCAAAATAATTCTCTTTCAAATGACAACAGGTGTAAAGGAAGCTTACAGATTATGCAGAATCGCAAAAGACATTATTCTGATAGACATTTACTGAAGTGGCTATCATGTTTGTACATTGATAACAGCTTGGCTAGAACAGTGGACACTTGTACTCAAGTAAATAGTACTGAGGAGTTCCTGCTTTCTGGACCATCCAACAAAGTTCTTTGTCCAGGATACAGATCCATTTTTAGCTGCAGAGTCTGAATATAACTCAAGGAATATCCAGGTAGCGACAGAGAATAGCCTTGGGGTTCCAGTAGCCTACTCAACAAGGCAACCTGATAGCCTCTACCACTAAAAATCAGCTGGCAGCTTGGTTAACCATATGGAGATGGCAGAATAGTTGTAAACTCAAACCTGAAAATGAGGAGCAACTTCTGTGCCAAAGCTGTCCTCACTGAAGGTGAAAAATGCCACATGGCAAGACATGGTGAAACTCTCTTCTTAACATCTATGCTTGCTTAAATTACACATCTTGCTCAGACATCTAAGAAACAGAAATAAAGTCACATACCAGGTCTAGAAAAGGCATCTTGAAGACTGACATTTAAGACAACAAAAACTAGAAGTGTGTTCTCTGGGACTCTGCATCTAAGAATAGAAATTTCCTCAAAACTAAAGGATAAGGAGAAAAATGCTTTGTATTAATGCTTCCCAGGAGTTCTTTTCTCATGCTGTGGTCTGTATGATCACATTCAGACTAAAGAGATTTTAACTTTAAAAGTTACCTCTCTAACAAATGGACAATCTCTGGTATGTGACTTTGTGGGATGTAAAAACATTAGAAAATTTTCTTCACTGCCATATTTGGTCTTCTGTATTTATTTCAACAATAATATCTCTGAAATTTTGAATTAAAAGAGATAGTGTTTTGATTGATTTTCATTGTTTATTTTTTGTTTCAATTTTCTGTTTGAGATCCAAAGAAAACAGTGGGAGAACATCTTAGAAGTCAATCCTATATTAAGGCATCAAAGAGCCTCCCAGTAGCAATCATCTCTCAGTGATTACCATCTCTATCATTCATACATCACTTTCTAGTGATTTGTAATATCTACATATATATTTGTAATATATACTACAATAATAACATATTATATTAAAC